>NW_027466054.1:11335000-11532500 GCF_046127955.1 Nelusetta ayraudi | reverse complement strand
AGGTGATTGATACCGAGGTTCTGTCTGTCTCATTCAAAATGTTCCAATCTGATTCCTTCATTAAACCTTGGAGCCAGCTGGCAGCCTCTTGCTCTCATTACATCTTTCATCACTGCTTATCCGCCAGGTCCTATTCCAGGCCGGCTAAAAAATTATTCAAGTTTTCAGGTTCTGAAAGCTTTAATCCTTCTTCTTCTTCTTTTTTTTTTTTTTTTTTACTGATCAGCCACCTCATAATTTTAGTTGTATTATTGCAGGTTGCAATATTTTTTTTTTCCTTAGAGTTTTGTTGTGGCGGTGAATTCATCAGACTGTTCTGTTCCATTGCTAAGCTAAGCTAACCAGCTACCATCTTACACCTTATGTTTTCAAATTTGTAAACATAATACAAATGTGAATTTAAGGTTTAACTGCTCGCAAGTTAATCCCACCAAGAAACAGGAAGGCAGTGTTGGGCTGCCCTGCAAAATACCGACCAAAGAGGGAAATTAAAAGTCATAAATAACTGCTCACAAAACAAACATTTTAGGGGGATTTTTACTTTCTGTTATATTGACTTACTTACATCCTCTTCGTCACAAATGGGACCTAAAGCTCCGGCCATTGACTTTAATCGGAACCCATATTGTATTATGTGATAGCGTAAATAAGTGCAGGTCAGTATTTGAAGACCCAGCAGCGCTTTAAATCCTCAGCTTGTAAATCTGAGACAATGGATTTTTCCACCTGCTTGCCGTTTCAGTGGGGCAGTGAGCGGCTGCAAAGTGTATTTTCACATTACGACACGGCTGACGGTTTTAAACCCTCAGACGGACCCTTTGCCCTCCGCTCAAAACGTTTGCGCACCCTCCCTCCCCCTCCTCTCCCACACTCCCTCCCCGGGCCACTCCTTCAGACTCAAGCACCGTCTTTTCTTTCCTCTTCTCCCCTCCTCTACCTCGGCAAGACCCGCACGGCCCGTCGTTCACCATCGGCAAGGCCGTCTGGCTGCTGTGGGGCCTGGTGTTCAACAACTCGGTGCCCGTGCAGAACCCCAAGGGCACCACCAGCAAGTTCATCGTGTCGGTGTGGGCCTTCTTCGCCGTCATCTTCCTGGCCTCCTACACTGCCAACCTGGCCGCCTTCATGATCCAGGAGGAGTTTGTGGACCAGGTCACCGGGCTGTCGGACAAGAAGGTGGGACGACCGCAACGCAAACGCACACACACACACACACACACACACACACACACTTGCAGGCGGTGGACTCTAAACACGCTCACTTGTAATGAACGCCGGCCCTGTGGCCAGACAGCCTCTCCGGGGGCGGCCTCGGGGCTCCGACAGCTCGGACCCTCTGGCCGAAGCTGTCACCCGCGCTAACACTGCCAGCGCAGCAGCCAGGGAGCGCGCACCGTCGCACACACACAGATCTCTGAAGTGTGTGTGTGTGTGTGTTTAGCTTGCGCAGGCTGGCAGCGTCAGCAGAAGCCCGGCCAGTCTTCCGCTAGAGTGGACACACAATGATGATGACTGATGAGTCCACTTCACTGTCTCCCCCCTCCTCCACCCACCCACCCCCCACCACCACCACCACCACCACCACCCCTCCTGTCTCTTCTCGTCACCCCCCCACCCTCCATGCCTCCCCTTAATTTTGACACTTTTACTCCCTCTTTGACTCAGACTCTCCCCTTTGCCTCTCAGCATGTCTCCTCTCGCTGTCTGGCACTCACGCTGTCTGGGATTGAGGCTCTTTGTCATTGTAAGAGGTTTATAAGAGGTGACGTCGCCTGAGCCGCGGCGAATCTGTTAAACACCGGGTTGCGTGCGATTGTTTTCTCATATTTAACCACCGAAGGCTTTTCGGAGCAAAACACCGGCCGTTTATGCGTTGTGGACCGCTTGGTTTTGTCTTTCATTTTGCGGTTTTTCGCCGTTGTTACGAGAATGTTGCAGGTTTGTAGCAGTAAACGTGTTGCGTTATAGCACAACGGTTTAAACATGCTCTCGTTTTTGTTCATTCAAAATTATAATAAAGACACTCCTCTAAATGTTTTGGATGCCGCCGGATGATTCATCAGCCGTGCTCAGCGTTTCATGCATGAGAACTGCCTCCGCCACAAATATCCATCACGGTTGACTGGGATTTAACTCGGCTGAAACATCGAAAATTGTCACGTTTTTTACCTTGCATCGTTGTAGACAATTGAACCCAATGAAAACGGCGGGAACACAGCGTGAAACAATCAAACAGGTGGGGAGCCTTTTTCAGTGGCTGGGGCAGGTTTTTAATCACTGATCTTTTTGGCTCTGTGGTTAATAGAATTCAACAATTTGATAATAACCACAATAACAGCTTGATCTTAATAAACGATCAAAAAAAAAGCTGAACTTCAATTGGGTTTATTGATTAAACGCTCAAAGAAAGAGCCTGTGCTAGATGTTGAAGCAAATTCACTCTGCACTTTAATTTCTTTGTAAAAATATGTTGACATAATATTTATTGTAAAAAACTAAATTTGATGTACACGATATACAATATTAGTGTACCTGACAAAAGCATGTAGCGTCCTAATAAAAGCAAATTTGTACAAAGAGTCAAAAGTTTAAAATTGTCCCGCTGCTCATTATGATTTTGGGAAAATGCCAAAAAACAAAGCAAAACAAAACAGTGCGATTGATTCTCCACCAACAGTTTTTCCACGTGCCGTACTTACTCTCTTCTAAGAACTCCTTTCTTGGCTCTAGTTACCATGAAAAATGTTGTTATTTACTCTTTTTTTAATACCGACTGTGTCCTTCAAGTACTGAAGTGATTAACATTGAGTGCTTAAAATCCATCTGTGCCTTTTTCTTGTGCTTGGCTCTGCAGTTCCAGAGTCCCTACTCTTATTCCCCGCCCTTCCGCTTCGGGACGGTCCCGAACGGCAGCACCGAGCGCAACATCAGGAAGAACTACCCAGACATGCACCAGTACATGACCAAGTACCACCAGACCGGCGTCCAGGATGCGCTGGTCAGCCTCAAGACCGGGTACCACATACTCACCACTCGCATCAAGTTCATATTCTTTATATATATGCTGGAGGGATTCCATTTATAGACAGCTAATAAACTTAGAGACATGTGAAAATAAGCTCTGCCGCCCCAGCCCAGTGCGCACGGCCGCTCAATGCCACAAAAGCCTGCAATAGCCGATTTTAGTGTCTCTGTCACCGAAGCGGCTCATTATTGAGTCCCGCTGCCGGAAAAGAGCGAGCTGCCACCAGAGTGAGGCTGCAATTTGCGCTGGAGTTTGCTGCTTTTCCCTCTGCCTTCCACACACAAACTAATGGAGGGGAAGTCGGCGCCGCTTTTATTTGTTCATTAGTTTTTGCGAGCTTTGATCTTCTCGGTCCTTTCTGCACACATAATGCAGTCTCGGCTTCTCCCTCCCTGCAATTACAGCACGGGGCGCCGCAAACAAAACAGGTTTGATTCCTCTGTATCTTATGTGTTTTTGCCTCCATTTGTGCCGCATCACGCCGCCGCGACGTGCTCGGCGCGAAATTGAATTCAGCTTATTAAGCAAATCGCTCGCTTGCGCAAGGAAAACGTTTTCCTCCTAAAGTCCCGATTCCTTTCAGCCCATTAAATATGCCGGCGAGACAAAGGGTGCTCTTGAAATGAATCAGCCGCACGTTGTCTTTTGACGCTAGGCGGAGTTAAGTGAATGCACATTCTCAAAGTCTTTATTCCGTTTCCCACAACAGCGACTTCATGAATGCATTTAACATGCGCCCGGTCCAATTTAACCAGTTTTGTACTTACGCATACACTTCTAACACGGACCGTCCCAGAGGGACCGCCTCACACCAGGGTGTGAATTCCTTTTTATTTTTCTCTTTGACTTCAACGCACACACACACACACACACACACACACACACACACACACACACATACACACACACACACACACACACACACACGCACTCAGTTCCGGCTGCTGCTATATAAGCCAAGTGATTCCAGCTCATTGTTTGGTTTTTGCTCTCATACATCAAGCCCGTGTTTTCTGCTGAGCTCACATCCATCAGCTCCACGTCGGGGGATTTGCAGCGTCAGAAACAAATTGGCCCTTTAGTTGAATTGGGCCTTTCGTGTCCGCGGTAATGACAAAAACAGGCCACGTAACAGATTACGGTCCGGGTGCGAAACAAAAGGCGTCGCGCTGAATACTTACCTGGGCGG
This sequence comes from Nelusetta ayraudi, assembly GCF_046127955.1. Lineage (NCBI taxonomy): Eukaryota > Metazoa > Chordata > Actinopteri > Tetraodontiformes > Monacanthidae > Nelusetta > Nelusetta ayraudi. The sequence continues at coordinate 11,528,286 of NW_027466054.1, read as the reverse complement.
CGGCCGCGCGCAGCAGAGAGGCCGGACCTCGGGGCCTCAGCCAGGCCGAGTGCAGGCCGAGCGCCGGGGAGTTGAGCCACCAGCAGGCGGAGGAACAATGACGGCGTCAGAGAAGGAGAGTTTGCAGACTCAGCAGCGGCAGAGTCCGGCGGAGAGTAATCTCTCCGTGACGTCTCCCGCAGGAAGCTGGACGCCTTCATCTATGACGCGGCCGTCCTGAACTACATGGCGGGCCGTGACGACGGCTGCAAGCTGGTCACCATCGGCAGCGGCTACATCTTCGCCACCACGGGCTACGGCATCGCCCTGCAGAAGGGCTCCTACTGGAAGCGGCTGGTGGACCTGGCCATCCTGGGCATCATCGGCGACGGTGAGAAGTTTTTTGCTTTTCAGCCCCCCACCCCGCTCCCAACACGGACCCCCCCCCCTCCCCCTCAGGTTCCGCTCGAGCCGCCCCTGCCCCCCGGCTCTACCATCCGTCTTCCACTGAGCCGTTAAATCATTTGTGCGGGAGGAGCTTTCGGCCGCTGAGCGCCTCGGACACGCACATCTTTTGGTCTCTTGCCGCTTATTTTTATTTATTTTAACCGGTGAGCCGATGATTGACAGCTGTTGTGCAGGCATGGCCAAACTACGGCCCAGGGTCCATATGCGGCCAGTTAAGCTTTTTAATCCGGCTAAATATATAAAGAGCTAAATATCGTGGGGCTTCAAAGACAAATATTTTTTGTAACACTGTTGCTGTTCATTTTCAATTGACATTAAAGCATGTTTTCTACACATCCCATAATATATGTTTACTTCTCTTATGAGGTGGGTCACCAAAGCACTCCATCCATCTGCTCCTGCTCCGGCCCCTCTGTCGATTTTTAAAACCCAGTGTGCCCACACCAGTCAAAAAGTTTGCCGAGCCCTGCTGTAGGACGTGTCAGCATTAATGGTTTTAAGTGGTTTTCTTTAATTGCGTCTCATTTTTGTTTTTTTTTGTTTTTTTGAGTTGATGTATCGCAGTCCTGCATTTTTTAATGGTTCTATTGTTTTAACTTTTGACGCGCCCGGAGGCAAATTCCCTTTGGAGCAGTGAAAAGGCTTTCATTCATTTATTCTACTTCCCCAGATATTCCCCCACACCCCTCCTCCTCCCCCCTCCCCAGCCGCCTCCCTGTCAGCAAGCTATCAGGGCCCAGTCTTAACACACTATTTCATCATCATTACAGAGGGCCTGTGTGTGCGTGTGCGCACGCGCGGGTGCGCAAAGTGTGTGTGTATGTGTGTGTGTGTGTGTGTGTGTGTGTGTGTGTGTGTGTGTGTGTGTGTGTGTGTGTCCACTGTGTCCGCGCTGTGTTTGCTGCGGCAGATTGTTCTATATAATAAGCTGTGAGATGGTGCGAGTGGAAGGGAGGGAATGAGCCGGACAGAAAGCAAACGGCCGAGACGGCCGCAGCGCTGCGTCGTGCGGGTGACGCCTGAAACCTCCTCCCATCCTTCTTCTGCATCAGCCGCCTTCGCTATCAATTCTCCTCCCTCCTTTCACGGCCCTTTTCATCCACTCCACCTTCTGTCTCCCGGCCATTACGGCCCATTTGCCACTTCACCTCGCTGGCCTTCCTCCTCGCCTCTCCCCGCCTTCCTCCCCCTTTTCGCACCCTTTTCCTGGTTGTGGTGTTAACCTCCCCTCTCTGCCTTCCCCCTGCCAGGCGAGATGGAGGAGCTGGAGGCCCAGTGGCTGACTGGGATCTGCCACAACGAGAAGAACGAGGTGATGTCCAGCCAGCTGGACGTGGACAACATGGCGGGCGTCTTCTACATGCTGGCCACTGCCATGGGCCTCTCCATCCTCACCTTCATCTCGGAGCATCTCTTCTACTGGAGGCTGAGATACTGTTTCACTGGCGTCTGCTCTGGGAGGCCCGGGCTGCTGTTCACCATCAGCAGGGTGAGGAGAGAAGAAAACGACCTCTCTCTCTCTCTCTCTCTCTCTCTCTCTCTCTCTCTCTCTCTCTCTCTCTCCCTCCCCACAGCTGCCAGCCAGCTCGCCAGATGGAGGCGTTCCTAAACGATTTGGATGAATGTATCCATCTGGTTGAGAAAAAAAAGAAAGAAAAAAAAGCACCCCTGGTGGCCAGATGTAAAGTGCGAGGGGGGATCTTTGAAGGTGATTTGCCTGAAAGTGTCCAGGAGGACCAATCAGAGAGCACGTCACACATGGTTCCCACGGTCATGGAAAACCTGGAAAAGTCATTGAATTTGAAAATGCCGTTTTCCAGGCTTGCAAAGTAATGAGATTTTGTAAAGATCACTGAAAGTTTTGGAAAAGTCATGAAATTTGATCGTAACGCCTTACGTACTGGCAGAATTAGTTTGTTTGTTAAGCACTGCTTTTCTGTATCTGTATTTTAAATGTTTCAAGCAATTATTGTCCCATAACTGGCAAAGGTTCACAGGTTGTCTTTTAATTGTGAAAATTATGTTTTTATAGGTTGTTGTAAGGCCATGAAAATGTCATGCAAGGTCATGGAAAAGTCATGGAAAAGTTTTGAAATTTTGTCAGTGAAAATGAGTGGCAACCCTGGTCACAACCCAGCGACTTTAACCGCCAACAGTCTCCTCCAGTTTGGGGTGAAGTTGAAGAACGTCGTCCACATGAAAACGTTACTCTTGGTCTGACGAACAGCATCTATTTTTCTTAACGCCGCCTCTGTGGCAGCAGCAGCTTCCTCCTCCTGGTCTTCTGGAGCTTCTCACCTTCCTCCCACCCGCGTCTTTTATCCGCAAAGGAAGCCAACGTTATAGAATTTATATAGAAGAAAAAAACCCTGTCTGATGGAGGTTGGATGGATGAAACAAGCTTGAGATTCCCAGACTGTAGTTTTCTGTTATTTTCAGAGCTGGTGCCTCTTGTAGACGGGGCGTAGCGCCGGCCGAAAACTCGGATCATCGATCCTAAAAAAACAACGTCCTCAAGAGCGCTGCTATCGACGCTGCTTCAGAGCGAAAGAAGGCAGCGGTTCAATATTGATATTAACACCCAGAAAGGCTGTTCCGTGTAAAGCTATTGACATTTAACAACTAGAGCTGACGACTGTAATACAGAACGAGACACAGTGAGTGGGCTCGACGTGCGGGAGCGGTGTGTGTGTGTGTGTGTGTGTGTGTGTGTGTTTGTGTGTGTGTGTGGTGGGGGGTGGCGGGCGCGAGAAACAATGCAACAACCGTCTTGTAGTTTGACACCGGGCTGGAGACAAGCGCAGGCCGAGGAACCTCAGTGCCGTCTCGCAGTAAATTACAAAAATGATTACTCTGTTGCCGTCTTTGTTCCGTGCAGGCGGAAGAAGAAGAAGAATAAGAAGAAGGAGGGTGGGGGGGGGGTACGTCTGCGACAAAGCAGCCGTAATCCTTCATCTGTCTGATTTGCCTAATCTCCACGGCTCGGCTGCAAGATGCAGAAAAACGGCGGCAACGGCGACGCGCAGAAAAGAGACTTTAAGTCGCGTGAATTACTTTAAATGTGTCTGAAACCTCACGTGATTGCGGTTAAGAGAGAGAAATCTTGCGCCCGCGCCGGCGTATTTATGCGGGGGGAAACAATAGCGGGGCCGCTGAGACACTGGGAGGATCTGCGGGATTGTTGGCGCGAGCGGCCCGGAGAGGGAGAGGCGGCCCGGAGTGAAGTACGGCAGAGTTTAGTGGAGCGCGAGCCAGCCAGCCAGCGAGCGAGCCTGCGTGGACGGACGCAATGTGGGACACAGAGAGAGAGCGGAGTCGCTGAAGAGGATGAGGGTGTATAAATAAACACAAAGCTCCGCGCATCGCTCCGGCTCACACACACACACACACGGGCAGACGTGCAAACATACAAAAAGTCTGAACGGGCCGAGGTGAAAGCGGCGACATGCTACATAAACGCCCGGCACGCGAGCGGGGAACCTAAATCCACTCGCACACACTCGCGCTCGTGCACACACACACACACACACACACACACACACACACAGGGCAGAAACGGGCACACCCAGACAGACCCACGCTTCCATTATTCATCCGTCATGTCTCTGCGTTAGGCAGAGCTTTTATTCCAGACGAGCAGCATTTCACACTTTAAGCGTTTTACAAAAGGCGGCGGGCGGGCGGTCGCGTGCGCGGGCTCCGTGCACGGGCGGGCGCACGGGAGTGCGTGCACGTGCACATCTGTCTGTCTCCGTCCCCGGTGCCCTCACGCCCCTGGAGCCGCCGCCATCGTACTGGAGGAGGTTAAGTGGCTCCAGGAAGAACATCTCATTGCACTCAAGGGCGCCTCCCCCTCTCCTCCCCCTCCCTCCCCCACTCCCCTCTGGTGACATCAGCATCTAAATTTGATTTTTGTGGGCCACCTCTGCGAGCGTTCAATGGAGTCCAATATAGGAGATTATCTCTCCTCGGACAAATTACGAAGTGGAGTCAGGGGTTAAGGTTTGCGCTAAACACCGCGAGGCCGAGGCCGTGCGAGGAAATGAAGTGCTGTGCACGTTTGAACTTGACCCTGGGAATTAAGCGCTATTATCTCCCTCATCCCTCCTTCTTATCTCTAATACTCCTTCCTCCTTTCTTTGATGTTTTTTTCAAATTCCATAACTTGTGTCCACTGCTGCACTACTGTAGTTTTGTTTTCTCACTGTTCTCTCCTTTTTTCGCTGTTTCTTTATTCTTTATTTTCCCACTGTTGTCTTTTTTTTTTTTGCCTTCAACTGACTTATTCCACCTGTTCTAACTTTACATCTGACTTGTTCTAGACTTTTTTGTTCACTGCGTGTTTACTGTCGCACCATTGGCCATTGAATTGTCATTTCAATCCTCTGTGTGTCTCACACACATTGAAGAATTGACATTAAAGCTACCTTGACCCCCCCCCCACCCCCTCTCTCTCTCTCCTCTCTCTTCAGGGCATCTGGAGCTGCATCCACGGTGTCCACATCGACATGAAGAAAAAGGCCCCTGAGCTGGACTTCAGTCCTCAGGCCAACATGCTGCACCTGCTCAAGTCGGCCAAGTCGGTGGCGCTGTCCCCCAAGCGCAACACGGTGCTGCTGCAGCCTAACATCATGGACGTGATGAAAGGTAGCGCAAAGTCAAACACCTGCGCTCCACACATAAAATCAGGGGCCGTGCCATGCGGTGTTGGGAAAATGACTTTGTGCAAATTGAAATGCTTTTCCATTACAAGTTACCCTATTGAAAATGTAATAGTAGTGGAACAATTTCAATAACTTTATCAAAGTAATGTAACTGGTTACATTTGATTACATTTTGATTACTTTACCAAATTTTGAATAGATGTTCTCAGCTGTTCAGACCTGATAGGTTTCATCTTGCAGCAGTGGTCAAAACAGATGTCAGATGTGTGTTGAGATTCGACATGGACATTTTGGAGTTTGACAACATCACCTTGACTGCATGCAAACATTTAGACAATTATATTTGTGCCATTTTCTGATATCTACATGAAAAATGTTTTCATTCGTCCAGCACTGGAATGAATTTTAATTGGCATTGTCATTGCTGCAACAGCAAAAATCACTCTGACTGCGCTCCAGAGAGAGAGGCAATTCAACTGGCAGGCGAGTGGGAATCAGAACCAATCAGAAGCATCAGAATGGAGTCAAACTTTTGTTTGTAGAGGAGAAACGGAAAAGAAGCAAAAGAAAACCATACAAAGTGAGATTAACAATTAAAGTTGTAATTATGAAATAGTAACTAAAATTTAATTACACATTTTTCCAGTAATGTAACTGATTACAATTATCTTTATTTTGTAGTTAATTTACGTAACAACATTACATGTTACTTGTTACTAAACCAACACCGGCGCTGACAGGCTGGGGAGGATTCAGGTGTCACCCTGAATTTATAGCGGCTAAAAGTGACTCCCCTCACCTTGCGGTGGCACCTAATGGGATTGACTGTCCTAATCGGGAACGCTTTAGAAACGGCGTTCCCGGCGTGCCAGATAAAGCATCGGCTGGCCGCCTCGCCTCGCCTCGCCTCGCCGTCCAGCCTGTGGCCTGTCGTCTGTGGGTCTGAGGCGCCTGTTCCTCCTCCGTGTCTCCTAGGTAACTCGCTCCACGGCCTGCCCCCGAAGGGTCCCGGTCTCTATAGCAACGCCGGCGGTCCGCACGCATTCCTGTCGCTGTCCGGCCGCCACAAGAACCTGCTGAACAACGCGGCGCCCTTCCCTGTGCAGGCCAAGGCCCCGCCCCTCCCCAGCAGCCCCAGCAAGCCGCAGCTGGCCAACGACAACGGTAAGGCCCGGCTGGCCGGTGGACCGCCGCCGCCGCCCCTGGCCGCCTCCAAGCCGCGGGCGCTGTGGAAGAAGAGCGTGGAGACGCTGAAGACGCAGCCCACCGTCATATCCCCGGGGCCCGGGCCCAGCCCCACTTCGGCGTCCGGGCCGGGACCCCCGCAGATGAAGAGCCAGCGCTACCTCCCCGAGGAGCCGCCGCCGCCGCACTCCGACATCTCCGAGTGCTCCAGCCGCCCGCCCTCGCACAAGGACTCCGACTCCATGGGGCCGAGGGGCGGCTTCAAGCCCGTCAACCAGCTGAGGAAGAGGGGCGGGGGAGGTGGTAGCGGGTCCAAGATCTACTCCATCGACTCGGACCAGGCCAGCCTGCAGTCGGCGTCGCCCTACCAGCGGGACAGCCAGGGCGGCGCCGACGAGCTGGGCTACCCGCCCGACCTCTTCCCCCCGGAGAGCACGTACTCGCACTCGCACCCGTCGGACGCGCCCATCCTGCAGCTGAGCGCCAGCCTGCTGCACCACAGCCACAGCGCCGAGGCCGACCTGCACTCCATGAAGGACAAGAAGTACAGCACGTACACGCACAGCAGGTATGTGTGCGCCTCAAGTATATCGCAGTTCCTCCGAGTGTTTCTGTGGACTGACGAATCCGACCAGCGCTTTTGTGCGTGTAACGCCGTTGCTGTCGGTGTTACGCTCAGGACGTCTCGTCGTTAGCGCAGTGGCTAGTCGCGCGGCTGATGCTAGTCACAGATGAAGGTAGCCTGTCTGCGAGCTTAGCAATCGCTAAGCAAAGTAAAGAAACAGGGACAGAATTGCAGTTAATGTTTCCGATATTTCATTCGTCCGTTCGTTTGTTCAGTCATACGTTCGGTCATTCATTCATTCATTCATCGTTCATTCATTCGCTGTATGGTAGCAGAGAGTTGCATTCTACGTTCAGTATTCGTTCATCCATTCATTCGTTCATTTGTTTTTTTGTTAGGTCAGTCGTTGGTTCATAAATTAGTTTGCTCATTCATTTTTTCGGGCCCTTTTGTTTGTTCGTTCATTCATTCATTCGTTTGTTCACTCAAGGTCATTTTTTCCGTCATTCATTCATTAATCGTTCATTCCTTCACTGTATGGCAGCAGACTGTTGTATTTCTCATTCCCCTCCTTCACCTCAATAACTCTCCTCTCCTCTCCTCTCCTCTCCTCTCCTCCGTCCCCAGCGGAAAGGACAAGGGCGGCGGCTCCTTCGACGGCCCCGGCCTGGGTGGCCTGGGTGGTGCCGCCACCCCTGGCTCTCAGGCCGCCCGGCCGGGCCACTGCCGCTCCTGCCTGGCCAAGCTGAGCGGCTACTCGGGCCTGTACACGGTGCGCTCGGCACAGGCCCGCTGCGACGCCTGCGCCCACCTGGGCAACCTGTACGACATCAGCGAGGACCACCTGCACTCGCACCACTACGGCGGCCGCGGGGTCGGGGGGGTCGGGGACCTGTTCACGCACTACCACCCGCAGGCCGAGCTGGGCCTGGTGGGCGAGGGCGACGGCCTGGTCAGCCCCTTCGAGCCCTCGCCCTCCTCGCCCTCGGCCCAGCAGCAGCAGCCCCCCACCACCCTCTCCGCCTCCGGAGCCCCCCTCTCCTCCTCGTCCTCGGCGCAGCACCTGCAGCTGAGCCGCCAGCACTCCTACGAGAACGTGCTTCCAGACGGCCTGGCCGACGCCCGGCAGCAGCAGCAGCAGCAGCAGCAGCAGCTGCAGCTGCACCTGCGCGGCCTCAGCCTGCCCGACCGGGAGCACGAGTCGACCCTGGACGAGGGCGCCTACGCCAACGTGCTGACCATGCGCTCCGAGCGGCCCTACAGCAGCAGCCGCAGCCCCCCGTCGCCCTCGCCGTCCCACCACCACCTGCTGCACCACAGCCTGGACACGCCCCTGCCCCTCCCCCGCCGCTCCAAGAGCCTCTTCCCCGACCGGCCCTCGCACAACCCCTTCATCCAGTCGGCCCCGGGCACCGCCCAGCGAGGGGGCGGGGGCGGAGGGGTCCTGGTTGACCCGGCGGGGGCCACCCTGGCCGCCGCCGCCGCCCGCCTGCCGCAGCGAAGCTCCGTCCCCCACGAGCTCTACAAGCAGCGCCTGCCGCTGTCGCTGGCGCTGGCCAACCACCACCAGCAGCAGCAGCACCACTCAGCCACGCTGGAGCAGCAGCAGGTGTTCTACCCGCAGGCCGAGCCCCCCGTGGTGGCCTACATGGTGCCGCCCGCCGCCTCGCAGCCCATCAGCTACGTGACGGCGCCGCGGGCCTCTAGCGCCGGTGGCAACCGGCCGCGCCTCTACCGCCGAATGCCCAGCATCGAGTCCGACGTCTGAGGTCACGAGAGGGGGAGGGGGGGGGGGGGTCAAGCCCTAAACCACCACCATCTCACACACTTAACACACACATGTAAGTGAGAGGGGTGTGTGTTTGTGTGTGCAGCAGCTCGGATTCTAAGCACACACGCACATGCAAACGTACACATGTAGACACGCATGCAAGTGACAGGTGTGTGTGTGTGTGTGTGTGTGTGTGTGTAGAGAGAGAGCGGATGCAGGCAGCTCTGATTCTTAGCACACACACACACACACACACACACACACACACGGGCTTGGGTTGTCGCCCTCCGACAGAGTGGGAGGGGTTAAATCACCGCCTCCTTATCGCACTCCGAGCCTGCGGGGGGCGCCACCCGCGGGGGAAATAAGGAGCGTGTTAGCGTCGGCGTGTGTGTTGCCGACCCGGAGCTGCCATGTGACTACAAATCGGAGGAGGAAGAGGAGCAACGGGCGGGGAGGGGGGACAAGCCCCGCCCCCTCACCTCATCAGCCTATTGGAGACAAGGAGGACTCAGAGAACTCCCTCCACCTCCTCCTTTCCCCTCGACCTTCTGTTTTCTCTCTCTGAGATCACACAGACACACACACACACACACCTCGCCCGAACACACACACACAGACACACACACCAGGACTCTCCTGTTGCACTAACAGTTTGTTTATTTCTTGATTTATTTCACCCCCACCCCCTCCCACCCGGCCCTCCAATCTGCACCGGCTGTAAACCATGCTGGAGTAATTCTTGACTCGGGGGGGTCGGGGCCGCAGATGTACAAACACTCGAACACACACACACACACACACACAGAGAACCAGACTCACACACACACACACGGCGTTCACTCAAACACAAACTACCGACTGTTTTGCTATTGTTGATGTCAGCCGATTGAACATTCCAAAAAAAAAACAAACAGCGGAGCCAACACGATGTGTTCTAGTGTTTCTAGGTCTAGGGGTGGGGAGGGGGGCCGGTGCCATTCTATAGCGCGGTTGCTTCCTCTCTTAGCTAGCTAGCCTTCAGGTCACTCTCTGCATGCTTCCTTCCGCCCTGTGTTACAGTCAGAGCTCCTACAACAGGGTCATATATGCACACACACACACACACACACACACACACACACACACACACATTATATGCACAGGCACACACACATGCACATGCGCAAGTAGTCTAGGGTTAGTAGTTTAGTTAGGGTGAGTGTGTGTGTGCGTGCGTGCGTGTTTGTGCGGAAGCTGTGAGGAAAAGCTTCTTCTCTCTTTGTGCACTTTGTAGATTTTATACCCTGCCACCTAAACACAAGACGTTTGACCAAAAAGGATTAAAAAAAAACAAAACAAAAAAAAACAACAAACAAACACGTTTTTTTTGTACTGAGGAGGACGAGCACTCTGGACCGGTTCCGTTCGCTGGGTGGGTTCAGTCTTTTACTTTTTCTTCTGGTTTCTGAAGGGGTTCTAGAAGGGGGTCCGACCGGGGCAGCGTTCTATTATAGTTTCCATGGTTTGAGGTCGGAGGTGCGGGCAGCTTGAGCTGGCGTGGGTCCAGCTACACACCGGCAGAACACACACACACACACACACACACACACACACACGCTTCATCTTCTTCTCTCTTTCTCCTCCTCTTGCTCAGATCACCACTCCCTCCTTCCCGCCCTGCCTCTCTCAAGTGCAGGGCTGGGCAAACTGTTGGACTGGTGGGGCCACAATGGCTTCTAAATTTTGACAGAGGGAAGCTTGGCAGGAGCAGATGGATGGGGTGTTTTGGTGAGCCACCTCATAGGAGAAAAACATATGTGATGGGAACAGGTGCTCTCATGTCAATGGAAAATTAACAAAAGCAAAGTTACAAGAAAATCCACGGTATTTAGCTCTTTATTGAAATGACTCTTAAAACACTGAAAAAAATGGATGAAATACAGCTTTTTTATGACTTATTTACAATTAATATAATTTCTTCAAGTTCAGCGGGATGGATTAAGAAGCTTAGCGGGCTGCTTATGGCCCCTGGGCCGTAGTTTGCCCATGCCTGCTCTAGCGGGTTTTTGTTTATTCTCTTCATTAAGTCGGCTTCCCTCCCTGCTCCATCCTTCATCTGGAGCAGATTGTGCATCTGCAGGAGTGAAGAAAAAAAACAAAAAAAAACGGCAAGCAACGGTTTTGAAATATCGCTTAATATCTGGAGCGGCGGCGACTCATCAGCCGTTCCCGCGGGACGCAGCACTGATAACTTTTGTTTGCGAACAAAAGATTCTCCCTCGCTCGTTTTTTTTAAAAATATTTCCATGAATTTGGAGGCCGACGGCGTCGCCGCTGCAGATTTAATCAGCAAATTAGGGCTCTTGGGCGAGCGGCTCGCTTTGCGTGTGGCTCCTATTGTTTGGTGGGAACGTGCCGGAGTCACGTGGCCCAGCAGAGAGCCTCACACACATACACACATACACACACACTCGGTATGTGTGTATGAGTGTTCTACAAATCCATAATCTACTGAATAAAAGGCATTGATTCTGGAGCAGCAGGATTCTGATGGAAAATGAAGTTGATATCCCATTAGCTGAGCGTCTCTCTCCGTCCTCTCTCCTTCCAATCTTTATTCTCTCTATCTCTCTCTCTATCTCTCTCTCACACACACACACACACACACACACACACACACACACATTTAAATCTATATATATCGGCTGCAAAGAATGCAAAGACAGTGTGAACATTGAAAAAGTAATATATACATATATAAATATAAATATATATTTGCACCTTTGATCGGTGAACACTGCCCCTCTCTTTTTTGGTTTTGGTGTGTGAGTTATATGCACAATATCAGGTTGCAATATTATACTTGTGTACAGACCAATATTTGTTTTCAATGTTTTAGAAACTGATTTTGTTTGTTTGATTTGAGCGGTATTAAGTGTGGACTTCATTTCAAGTAACAACATGATCTTTTTTTTCTGCTTCTTTCAAGGAAAAAAAAACGAACTGGCATGTTTTCGATTCTTGTGGGTTTTTTTTTTCTTTTTCTCTCTTCCTTTTTTTTGAAAAAAAAAAAAAAAAAAACAACAACAAAAAACGATATTTCCTGCACCGGTGTGTCGTTCACTGGGAGCTCAACTGAACAGTCTGTCTGGCTGGCTTGGCTGGCTGGCTGACTGCTGACTGGACTGAACACAGTTTTGGGTACCAGCTAACCGGCTAGCTTGGTGACTAGCTAGCTAGCTAGCTAGCATGGGACTGCGTCCCCCATCTGAATCCCAGCCAGCGGATGATGGTGGTGGTCCAGCCTCCCCGCCCACACACTGTTCCCCTCACTACAAGTCTGTGCTGCTTCACCTCCTGAGTGCGATTGAGAGAGAATGTGTGAGTGTGTGTGTGTGTGTGTGTGTGTATGTGTTTTACACCGTGCAGGCATTTACATAAGACAGCGGTTGTTTTTGATGCGTGTGTGTGTGTGTTTGTGTGTGTGTGTGTACTTTTTTTTTCCTTATTCTCTTCCCTTCGTCCCACACGTAACATTTGACCTGGCTCTTACTCATAGCATAACACAATACAAAGACACACACACACATACACACACACACACACACACACACACATGTTGTGTCTGTACCGTTGTGGTTAGCGAGAGCATGTAGAGTGAGTCTTCCGTGTTCACCATCACTTTGGAGCTTTTTTCTTTTTTTTGCACCGACCTTTATAGTTTGATTGGATTTAGTTTTTTTGTTGAATATGATTAGATTATTTCTTTTTCTTTTTTCTTTTCTTTTTTTTTAAAAATGCATGACGTGCTTGTGTTTCTGGTGGTACCTATTTTGCTGCGACACCCGAAGTTCTCCCCTTGAGTTTCACCTTCTCGGGGGCAGGGAGAGGAGAGGGGGAGGGCAAACGGAGAAGTGAGTTGGGGTGAGTGCGCCCCACCCCCCTCCCCCCCACCACCCCCCAGCAGGTCTCCCAGTTGTGTATCTCACTCGTGTAATAAGTTCAGGGGTTTTGAAGCTACTTACTAGTCGTGTGTGTAAATAGTTACCTTGTCACTCAGTACCTCTGTACAATCTGTAAATAAGTAAAGGCTACATTTTTCTACCTGTGCTTGTCCTGCCGACTCGTCTGTCTGTCTGTCTCTGCTTCCTCTACTGCTGCTGCTGCTGCTGCTGCTGCCGCTCAGCGCGATCAACCAACCTGTCGACATCGGCGGGGGGGAGGCTTCTGTCTCTCCCCTCTCTGTGTGGAAGTTACCAAACTACCACATCATTAACACAGAGTGATGTAAAGGGATAGTTCACCCCCCTCCCCGCCCCCCCACAAGAAAATGAAATTTCACCCATTCACTGCAACCCAACTGTGTCTATTGAGGCTCTCATCAAAAACAGAGGGAAAGAATCCACCCCGATAGCAACACAATTGACACACACACACATTCATGCACACATGCACATTCCAGTCTTGACTGGAATGCTGAGTCAGTCATTGTCATTGCAGTGGTTGGGAGTGCAGTGGTCAGATCCTTGAAATAACGCAATAATTAAACTACTGAAACCTCCCTGTGTCACACACCAAGAGCCCAAGATTATCGCATTCATTCACATTGTTTCTCATGAAATTCACAAACACAAGTTTAAATGTGCCTCTAGCCCAGGCATGGGCAAGCTACGGCCCAGGGGCCATAAACGGCCCGTTAAGCTTTTTAATCCGGCCCGCTGAACTTGAGGAAATTATATTAATAGTAAGCAAGTCATAAAATAGCTGTATTTCATCCATTTATTCAGTTTCATTTCAATAAAGAGCTAAATCGTGGTGCTGGCAGACACATTTTCTTGAAACACTTTTGCTCATTTTTAATTGACATAAAAAGCAAGTTTTCTTCATATTCCATGATGCATTTACTTCTCCTATTTATTCCTCCTGGCTCACCAAAGCACTCCATCCATCTGCTGCTGCCCCGGCCCCTCAGTCAAATCTTCCAACCCATTGTGGCCCCACCAGTCAGAAAGTTGTCCCAGCCCTGCTGCAGCCTGTCAGTGACCTCAGCAACGAGGAAAGGTCAGAGCTTCATTGTTGCTTGCTCCATTGCCTGTGTGCACTAAAAAAAAAAATGCTATTGTGTCATCAACACTTTGTGATGTCACAGGGGGCTAAATATGAAGGTTATTTGGTGATAGTTCATCATATTGTTCTGCTCCCCTTGAGTCTGCGATGACACGAAGATCTTCAGACGGTTTTCACTGATCACAGGAGCTTTCAGCTGATTGGATGAGCAACAAAGGAGAAACACAACACACACACACACACACACACACACACACAGTGTCATATCAGCAGTGTCTCTGCTGTGTTCTGCTGTTCAGGCCTCTCACTTTCTCCTCTCAGCCACTCCACGCAGGCTTTTTTTCTTAAACGTACACGTAGAAGGCGCGCACGAGTGTTTGCAAAATGTGTGTGTGCGCACGTGCGCCCATGCTTGTGTTTAGATCAGTGTTTCTGCTTAAAAAGCTTTATTTTTATATATTTTGTCTCCCTCAGGAGACGGCCACTCTAATCTGGGATGAAGTGGGATGGGGTGAGGAGAGGGGAGCAGAGGGAAGCACGGCAGATTGTCTCACACACATGCACACGCACGCACGCACACACACACACACACACACGCACACACACACACACACACGCACACACACACACACACACGCCCGTAAAACACACTTATGCATGCCGCAAATCAGCATGCACGCACGCTGAGGCTGGGGGATCTGTCACAAGCCATAGACCAGCTGCAGCTGGAGGAGAGTGAAGAGGGGAGAGGAGGAGAAGGAGGAAGAGAAAGGGGGGTGGAGAAGAAGCAGCAAGTCTAAACTTCCTCCTCTGTTTCCTCCACAAGGGATGTAAAATAAAAGAAACGAAAGCTCGCCTCTCCTTCCCCTCGTGACCTGGCTGCTAATCCAAATGAATGGCGGCAGTGCTACAGCAACCATTACAACTGTTGTTCTCACTCAGTCACTGCGAGAGGAGCGCGACGTACTGAATGACTTCCTCGGTCTGTAAGAACTTTATACGCACTGACTCGCAGGACGGACATTTTTCGTCCGTTCCTGATTCGTCCGCCTACCTGAACTGGACGGCAGATTCGCTCGTTTGGGATTCGCTCACAAACGTGAACTGGACGGCGGATTTGTTTTGCATCACAGGTCTGCACTCAGTTCCACTCCTGACCTGCACGCTCCATGTAGAGCTCAACCGAGAAAAGAGCCAATCAGTTCAGGAAGCGATCCCGTTCAGTTGGTTCACGAGATAAAAAAATGTTCTTTTCGAACGTGCAGGCACCACAGCCGCACTGCGTGGTGAGGAGGTGGAGGAGGAGCCACATTAAGCAGATAAATGAGGAGGAGCACTTTATTATATTATATATCTTCTTTTCTTTTCTTTTCCGGGATGAGGAGCGACCCCCCACGGCTGGAGAGCGGTCCAGGGTGGTGAGGCTGGGAGGGGGGCGAGGGTGACGGCTGTGACAGGGCCGCTGTAGGCTGTTGGCTCTTCCCAAGACTTCAAACATCCTCATTAAGCAGGCGAGTCGGCCTACACAGCTAGCTTGCGCGCGCCTCGCTCCTCGCCTGGCGCGCACATTTGCGTTGCTAAACTGGTGTGATGGAATGTGTGTGTGTGTGTCTGTGTGTGTGTCTGTGTGTGTGTGTGTGCCTGTGAGAGAGAGAGAGAGAGAGAGAGAGAGAGGAGTGCAGCACCGTGTCAGCCTACACACACCAAACAAACCCATGAAAATTCATAAGGACCTGGCGACGCCTACTCACCAACACTAAAAATACTGGAGTGAGTTGAGCCTAGTCAGAGGGGAGGTAGGGAGGGGGGCGGGGGGGGTGAATAGAGAAGGAGGAGGGGGGGGGGGAGACGGGAGAGAGAGAGGTGTAACATGAACTGGTGGAGAGAGAGAGAGAGAGAGAGAGAGAGAGAGAAGAGTTACATCAACTGCATCCAACTTGGAACATCTATTCTCAGCCTGCAGCGGTCAGCCGTGTGTGTGTGTGTGTGCACGTGTGTGCGCGTGTGTGTGTGTGTCAGTGTGAAAGCAGGATTTTTTTCCCCTTGCTGGCTATTGTGAGATTGAGACTTGGAATAACTCTTCAACATTACATTCGGGTGCGCTCAGTCTGTGCGTGCGTGCGTGCGTGCGTGCGTGCGTGCGTGCGTGCGTGCGTGTATGTGTGTGTGTGTGTGTGTGCATGCGTGTGTGTGTGCGATTTTGCTGATTTTATTGGAATTGACACGGCTGCACCGTCAAAGTCATCCATCCAGCTGGATGCAGGAGGGGGAGGGTGTGTGTGTGTGTGTGTGTGTGTGTGTGTGTGTGTGTGTGTGTTGGGCTCTCAGCTGCTGGTGTCGACTCATCGGAGACGTTCTGTTCTTGTGTTGTGGGTTCTGAATGGAGGCAAAGTGGCTCCTGTTCACAGCTCTGAGGATCCTCCGCAGGTCTGGACTCACTCTGTCCTCTCCTCTCCTCACACTCCCGTCCCTTTTCTTTCTGGACGGCAACTTTGTAAACTTTTTCCTGAAGTTGTGGCCTGTTAGTCAGCGGCACAGTAGCTTCTCAGCAGGAGCTCTTTGAATGGGATTTAAAGGACCCCGGATGATCACCCCCCCCCGCTGACGCTCGTCTCCCCAGCGGTCAGTGAACCCCTCGGGAGTGAGAAAACTACAACCTTCACTTCTTCTGCACTCGGTTCATTCAGACGGTGTGTCCTGAAAAGCCGCCCTTGGTGATGTCACAACGGGCACTGGCACCAATGCCAGATCACTGACGCCAACTCCAGGCCAGACGGTGGCCTTATCCTGGGAGACTGCGCCTACCAGACTAAGCATCCGTTTCAGCTGGAGGTTGTAAACAGAGGGCTAAGTAAATATGCTGCTGTCTAGAGATTTACAGTTGAAATGTTGTTTTGTTTACAAAAAAAAAAGTTAGAAAATGTGTGATGAATATTAAAGACCTGTATAATGGGGATAAATATGGAACCTTTCATCTTCATGTATTTTCTTGTTTCTTTATATTTTCTTCACCTCTTCGTTGCTTTAGTTGTGTTACATGAACTTCAGGTGTGTTCACAACACCCTCAACAAATCCCAAACTGGTAGCACAGTTCACATAGCCCAATGGTGTAATCATAGTAGCAGTTGTTAACGTCTACAAGCTACGCTAACTTAGCACAAACTCAATCAAGCAACTGAAATCAGCCTGTGCACTTAAAGTTTATGTCTGATCATTTTTGGTTTGCAGGAATGGACACAGGAAGAAGAAGCAGTTTTTTGTTTTTTTTTTTTTATTTAAAAAAAAAAAAAAAGCAAAAACAGTCTTTTCCAGGAAATTTCAAAACAGCTGCCTGCCATTTGGGAGGTCGCGACCTATTTTGAGATCAGTGCACCAAACAACCACTGTGCTGCGCTGATCTGAGACAAAGTGACTGTTTGTGTCGGCGCCACAAAAACCTTCTTCACGCTGTCCCATGAAAGGATATAATCCAGTATTTGCAGAAATGTGAGGGTTGTACTCACTTCTCAGGCCTTTTGTGTGTATGAAGCGCAGATGACAACTGACGGATCGGCTCGGCTCGGCCAACAAAGGCAACACAACCTCTGCGGCAAAAATCGCTGGAGGGGCAGTGGGGGGGTGGGGGTGACCGATGACAAGTCATCCCTTCCCTCCCCTCACACATTCACACACACACGCACACACACACACACACACACACACACACAAGCAGTTCTGCTAGGCTAGGCGTATGCTAATAGCACTATGCTAATTAGGGGCGCTTCCAGGTGCTGCAATAGACGCAGCACATTTACAGTGAACTTAGCCTTAATAACCTGTCTAATCACGCCATTAATGCTACATCAGGGCCCGACGCCGCACACATACGCATGCACACGCACACATGTGGCGGCCGCGGTGGCGTCGCTATGCTAATAGAGGGTTTCCACCTGACTGCGGCCGGCTGAGGGATGCTGGGAGGCAGGAACAAGGAGTTGAACAAACTCTGCCCGGCTCTGCCCCCTTCCTCCACCGCATGAGAGCGTGTAAATGTGAAAGCGGCGGCACTCCGACTTCACGCTGTTTTGTTGTGTTTGTTTTATTTTGTCTCTTCCATAAATGATGAAGCTCCAGGCGGGAGAGAGAGGGGGGCGGGGGGAGCGGGTGGGTGCGGGAGGCACTCTGGCCTCCCTGGGGGGAAAGTGCTCGCCGCTGGGCACTGCACCCCTACACCCTCTCACCACTGCCTCACCCCAGGAGAGCCTGCGCACGTGCGCACATTCCCCAAAAAATTAAATAAAATAGCGTTTCAGAATTGAGTGCGTTTTTTTTTTATTGGTTTTGCTGTTGCGACATCCTGGAGGAAGGCGGCGTGTAAGTCATCGCTCGGCAGCGTAAAGAACACCATCCGTTTTATATCCTGTCGCTTTATGACTTGTTAGAGACCCACTGGAGCCGTTGCCCCACTCTAAGGGCCGTTGATTACACCCTGCATACCTGAGCGATTCCTGTGGCCGTCAGCGATAAAGAGACGCGTTCCTGCTGGTGGAGCGAAAAACTGATGGTTGAGGCTAATGCTAATGGTTGAGGCTAACAATACTGAATAAGGCTAAAACTGATAGTTCAAGCTAACACTATTGAATGAGTTTAAAACTGATGGTTGATGCTGAAATTGATGGTTGAGGATAACACTACTGAATGAAGTTAAAGCTGATGGTGGAGGCTAACGCTGATGGTGGAGGCTAACGCTGATGGTTGAGGCTAACGCTGATCGAGATGATGTGTTGATAAAGCTAAAAGCTACTGACACTGCTAACAGTAACTGGACTTTTCGTCAATGCTTTCAAGTTAAAGATGTTGGGGCTGGTTGGGTTACAGGGGTTCAGAGACTCTGGCTTCCGTCTGGACTCTGTCACCAGTCACAAACTTCTAAAAGTGTGTTGGAAAACATATCACACTTCCATTTAAAATTTTAGTTTTTTAAATTTATTTATTCATTTTACAAAATGTTCTGAACCCGCGGTGCACATTTGAAGCTTGCGACAGCCTCAGACTTTGTTCTCTTTCTCTTCTAAATGCTCTCTGTAGTTACCATGCAGCTGGTAGCTAGAGGGCGGGGTCCAGCCTGATTGGCTCCTGGGCCTGTCCCTTCCATTCAGGCTCTATAAGCCTTACCTGTCTGATCCTGTCCATGCACTCTTTCTCATTCACTCTGTTGCTTTTTGCTCGTTTTGTTCGTTTGTTGTGATCGTTGTGCACATACGTACACACGTACGCACACGCACACGAGTTCACACACTCTTGATGTTCCTGACAAACGCTCCTCGTCCCAGCATTTCATTTGTTTGATGCTTGTTATAAAAAAGTTATAAAATTAATTGCTTAATTGCATTACATGGACTTCAGGTGTATGCATAGTGTTTGTGTGTGTGTGTGTGTGTGTATATATGTGTGTGTGCGTGTGTGTGCACGCCCACGCGCGTTGCTACAGCCGAGAAATAAAACTGGGTTGGCAGTTTGTTGAAGTGCTTGTCAGTGTCAAACACGGTTTTCGGTCGAGTAGACTGAAGCCATGAATTATCTAACTGTAACCCCATGGATGTTTAAAAATTGACTCCCCCTGCATTTAAAGGCCCAGTGCGTAAGAGTTAGCCGCGTCTAATGGCGGGACGGCGCACAAAGAAAAAAAAACAAACAATGGTGACGTTAATCCCTCCGTTCTGTTGTCCCACTTGATCTCATCTCGCTCTCCCAGCAGCCGTCCTGTCAGAGTACAGTGGTGAAACCCTCAGAAGGCTGCGTTTGTTCTCGGCTGCCTTGGAAAATGCGGTGGCTCAATGCGGCCACTACAGCAGTAAATCTGTTCTTTATGTGAACGTGGAAAAATAGAAAAGAAAAATGCACACACTCATTTTGAACAAATGAAAAGAGAAGAATAGTTTACTTTGAAACTTGCATCAAATCTAAAAAGCTACAAATGCATTGAGATTCCATTTCAACCAAATTAGAAACCACTTCTATCTATACATACATATGAGATCCTTTCTAAGGGCAGAAAAAAACAATTGCTTACATTGGATGCGAGTATACACTTTCATTAATGTATTTATAGGAAGTATGTTCAGCTTTCACCAATATAAAAATCATAAGTCAAGCCAAATTTGACACACTGGACCTTTAAGTTGACGTCTCTTCCTCTGAGACACTTTTTCAGTGGAGAACCTGTACAGAACCAAATGGTCCATGGATCAGGAGGCCGGGCCTGGTCCTCAGCGTGTGTTCCCAGATGAAAACATCTCTTGTGTCCTGGAAAAGTCTCAGTGAAAAACACGCTGTGCATATAAATCCTGCTCCCTCTCGCGCCGTCGTGTCTCTGTCCGTGGTCCTGATGGAGGAGGCGGCAGCGGGGCGGCAGCGGGGCGGCAGCCGTCCGCACTGTTCCAGGATCCTCCCGCAACTCGTGTCACATCTCTCCAGCTCAACCAGCGAGACGCCATTCAGGCCTGTCCGCTGGAGGAGACCACCTGAAGAAGATCTCCCTGACGGCGAAGGCAAATGCTTCTGTCTCTGCGTGGACTCGCTGCAGGTGTTTGGAAGCTTCATTTTGCCTTCATAGTTTCAGTTTAAAGGTCAAGTGAGTAATACTTGGAGATTTTGAAGAAGAAGCGGCGACATTAAGGGGTTACATTTTAGATTGCAGCGTCTTTCACTCCCCCTCCCTCTCCTGAGCTTGCCAGTGAGCTACGGTGTCCTGGGCACCCAAACCTGGATACCTCGTCCGCCTTCTTCTTCGTTGGTTTATTTGAAGATGCGAGCAGTCACCCTAGTTATGAAATGTGCTGTCAGGCAGGCTGGATTGTCCACACCAGGCTGCCAGGCTTCCTTAGAAATATGGTGGTGCAGGTGCAAGACTGGGAGCAAGACCCTTCTTATATGTACGTTCTTACATGTATATATATACATATATATATATATATACATATATGCACACACACACACACATACATATATATACATGGTAAATGCACTGCACTAATATAGCGCTTTCCAGCACCTTCACAGGACCCCAAAGTGCTTTACAAAAGCCTCTCAGTCACCCATTCACTCACACACTCATACACCAATGTGTATCAGCAATGTATAGATATGTACTGTATATGTATATACTTTTATTGTACTGTGAGTACACAACTGAGATGTTTTTTTATGGGCAGTATGGACCTTTTACTGTGTTCATAATTAGGCCTGCTCCCCTTTTTTAAATTTTCGTGGCATCAGTCTGAAAAGTCTTTAACACCTTCCAGACGCAGATTATGGGCCGTCCAGACTGTCTATCAGCCGGAGGGACAGAGCGCTTCTTTATTAGCGTCAAGGTCATTAAAACGCAGAGTGTCGTCAAGTCCACATCAGAGACGCTGAGACTAAGATCACCATCAAAGTGTGTGCGAGGACACAAAGTTTACAACCCCCGACCACCGTCGGCTCTGTGGCGCTCAATAAAGTTTTGGCCAGTTAAATTCTAACATGCTCGCTGTAAAAAAGTGTTAAAGAGTAATTGCACCCTTTTAAAACATGCAATTTATTCTTATGCTTAATAATAAAAGGATGGAAGAAACAGTTTCACTGACGACCCCTCCATGCCACCCCAATCCCACCCCACACCCTCTGATCCAACTTTGTGGTTAAATCCACAGAAAGTGAAAAAAAATGGATTTTGCTCTCTTATTCAGAACTTGAGTTGTATATATTAAAAGAAACGTAGAGTGTAAGAGTCAAGAAAAATGTTGCGAATGTTGTAATTGAGGCAGCTCTGAAAAAGACCATTATCAAAAACACTATGTTCTGTATCTACGTACAGGGACATGGTGATGAAATACTCACATATTGATGTATTCTGTGTGATCTGTAGTTACTAGTATTTCTCGGGCTTAACTACAGTGCTTCCTGTCTTATTTTGAAAATCTCCCCCTCCAGTGTTGGGTGTCAATTCAAACGTCCTGGCCAGGTTGCATCCTAATGACCTCGATGCTTCACACCTGCCTCTCACTTGCAGTCTGTGTGTGTGCAACTCTGCCGTGTTTCACTGTCAGTTGCATTTTCTTAAGTCTGTTATTTGTGGTTTCTCCGTGTTTCTGACAATTTGAACTTTTTGTCAAGATCCTGGATTTGTTGGCTGTACTTGCACTGTTATTTTCTTTTGTTTTGTTTTTTATTCAGCATAATGTTCCTCTAAAACTGCAAACAGGCAAAAGGAGCGAGAGAAGAGAAGAAGTGAAATAGAAGAGTGCAGCCTCTGGATACCACGACTGTGTAACCAACAATGGACCATCCGAAAATAATCAGAAAAAAAACATGATTCATCTAAAACCCAAAACTCACTTCAAGGTGAGTCACTTCATGGTGACTTTGAAACAGGTCACCCAGAGTTTCACTCCCCCCCCCCCCCCCCCATCCCCTACCCTCAGTCACTCCTGCTCTGCTCACCAGTCAGTTGACTCTGGAGCGAGAGGCCACTCTCCAAACTCTCAGGAGGTTTTAGGCAGCCAGCAAAATTTCTGCACGACTTTCTCCGTACAAGTACATCTAGACCTAGCATTCAGGGGCCGGGCCGGCCCAGAAAAAAACACTTTCCAAGACATGCACTGTTTTGTTTACAGCCTGTGTTTGCTCCACTGCACTGTGAGTCACAGCTGTCAACACACCCAAATGCAATGACAGAGGCAAAGTCTCTGAGTTTAACGCTGTTACTAAATGAACAGGAAGTAGGAAAATGAAAAGACGAGAGTGGAAAAGCTTTTTTTTTTTCCCTCCTATGAATTGTATTAGGCGACGCGCTGGTGCAGTGTCACAGCAAGAAGGTCACAAGTTTGATTCCGGGCCTGAGGCCTTTCTGTGTGGAGTTTGCATGTTCTCCCTGTGCCTGTGTGGGTTCTCTCTCTCTCTCTGTGGGCTTTCTCCAGCTTCCTCCCACAGTCCAAATGAGATGTGAGGCCAAATGAAATTGCTGCGGTCAGCTAAATTGACCGTGGCTGTGTGTGTGTGTGATGGTTGTTTGTCTCTGCATGTGGCTCTGTGATGATCTGGCGACTTGTCCAAGGTGTCACCCTGCCTTCGCCCCATGACAGCTTTAGCAGAACCTGAGTGCAGGAGGAAGTGGGTACAGAAAATGGATGGATGGATGGATGGATGGTTCGATGGATGAATTGTACTACAAGAAGTGAAACTGTGCGACACGGTGGCGCAGCGGTTAGCGCTGTCGCCTCACAGCATGAAGGTCGGAGCCTTGGCCTTCCTGCAAGGAGCTGGCACGGTCCGTGGGTGTGAGCCCGGACGGTTGTTTGTCTCTCTGCGTCGGCCCTGCGATCAACCGGCGGCTTCATCAGTCCGACAGCTTCGACCCTGCGAGGGAGCCGGAACATTGGGCCTGACGTCCGTCCTCTGACACCTTCCACAGGGAGAGAAAGCCACAGAAGGTCAGGAAAGTGTGTGTGTGTGTGTGTGTGTGTGTGTGTGTGTGTGTGTGTGTGCGTGTGTGTGTGTGTGTGTGTGTGTGCGCGTGTGTGTGTGTGTGTGTGTGTGTGTGTGTGTGTGTGTGTGTGTGTAAAGGTGCACAGGCAACAGCCTCGAGACGACTGCGTCAGGCAAAAGTGATGCAGGAAGTTGGGGAGCTGACTTGGACTGGAGCCGGTGAACAGAGAGTTGCTGCCCACAGCCTGGACAGCCTGGACAGCCTGGACCCACAGTGTCAAGACGCTCCTGCAGCAGGGACACCAACAGCTCAGTGGTCCAACAGATGGTCCAACCTTTGCTGTTCATTCTCATATCTCAATTAAAAAATGGCTTAAAGGTCCAGTGTGTAAAATTTGGCTTGATATGATTTTTATATTGGGAAAAGCTGAACATACTTCCCATAAATACATTAATAAAAGTGTGAACTCGCAGTACAATTACAGTCATTTGGTTTTCCTACCCTTAGAATGGTTCTCACATATATATAAGAATATACATAGAGTAATAAGGGTCTTGCTCCTAGTGAGCTGCCATCATGCCATTTTTTAAAGAAGACCCCCTGACAGTGGCCTAAGTCTGAAACACGCTGTCAGCCAGTCCTCCTTAAATACCAGGCTTCCTTAAAAATGTTACACACTGGACCTCTGAAATGTTTTAGAGAAGCTGATGTTGTTGCATATCTGCTTTGGTCGGACAAAGATTAACCCGATAGCAATAGTTTTCCTTAATTCTAGGCCTGTCTGAGTGACACTAAATTTCCCACAAAACAAGACACTGTCCACTAACTAATGTCTGTGGTAGCAGGGTTTTTAAGGCCACTGTTTTAGCAACAAGCTTTAAAAACCTATTGTACCACAATAATTAAATTAAGCGCAATCAAAATGAGCAAACTGATTTCTCAGGGTTGGTTCACAAAAGGCAGGCAGCTTGACATCATTCCAGTTTCCTGCCCTCGTTTCAGCACATTGTAGTTGTAGATGGTGATGTTTGTCTGAACTCCACTTCTCCACTCTGTTATGTCAGAAGTAAGAACCTGTGTGTACTCCTTGGAACCTAGTTGTATATTTTTGGATTATTTTTCTGTAGCTTCTTCACACCGTTTTCAGAGCTGGTCTTTGAACATTTTCACTCGTGACTTGCGAGGGTTGAGATCATTGTGCACTTGGACATGTGACCAGTGGGAGTCTGGGTTCATGAATGCAGCTGCTGACGTGGCTTTGTGTTTGCATGGAAACCTCGCTGTCACACTTGTTATTCCACTGATGGGGGGGGGGAGTAAAATGCAAAGTCAGCTTTCTGGAATGTAGACGCTGCTGTTGGGCTGAAAATGCCCTCCGAACAAACAAACCAACTGCGTTCTTTAGCAAGAATTCTCAGCTCTGTCTGAACCTTTCCGGAACAGGACCGTCGCGATCTGCACCAACCGGACTTTGTTTCAGATTTTATTTGTGGGTCATTTTTGTTCTTCCCGGTTTCATTGCGTTTACTCCAGAATGCACGAAAGAGATTTTAACCCAGATTTAAAACTGTTTTAAGTATGAGGACATATTTTGCTGGTTTTACAGCCATTTCTTTTATTCCTTCCTCCTCACGTGCGCGCTGTCTGCTACCCTCACGCAGTTTTTTTTTTTTTTACCGCTAATCTCGCACGTTCTTGGCCGCCTGGATTTCTAACAATACCCACAATGCACTGGCCCACAAAGGCTCACTGCCCAGGGCAATGGGCAGAGCCAGCTGAACTCTGGAGGCCTCATCTGTGCATGTGTGTGTGTGTGTATGGTGTGTGTCAAGAAGAATGAGAACATCCGCTGCCATCTTCTGCTGCGATACTGCTCTTACCAAGAGTTGTTTAATGTCTATCTCACACACACACACATGCGCGCGCACAGCGGGCGGCGCACACGCAGACAGCCATGCATGAAACATAGTTTGCATTAAATACTTGATGAGGTGTGTGATGCCGTCAGCCGTCGTTCTGCGGCTCAGCGAGACTACTTGTCTCATCCGATGACCACTTTTGTCTTGTGTAACGTCTCCCGGGACCCAGCGTGGGGATTTCGCCCTGAGAAACAAATTCTCAACAACCTACTTATGCGGCATACTGTTCGTGCACACATTACAGCGCGTCGCAGCGCATGCAGCGAGTCAGCAAGGCGGGTACAAAATGTTTCATACCGTTTTATCTGGCACATGTAGAGGATACTACTGGAGGCTCTTCTCCTTTCTTTTCCTTTCTTTTCTTCTATTTTCCTTTCTTTTCTTTGCTTTTCTTTTTTCCGAGTGAGAAGTAAATGTGTGCTGCAGTTTGTCCTCTTCTGAAGCTTTGGGTTTCTGTCTTTCCATGGTGGTCGCAGATTCCTGAAAAACATGAGCTGACGAAGGGTTTCCGGAGGTGTTTACCAGCAGCTTTTTCTTCACCATCAGTAACACTGCATGTGTGTCATCCAGGAAAGACGGATGGTGAGGTTGTTTTCAAAAGTGTCATATTTTATTTGCTTTTCCATTAATACTAGTTTAGTCTGCCCCATTTTAAAAGTAAGAGCATGTCCCTCTGGAAATCAGCTCTTTGTGACATCACTGATAACTTTCAGCGGCAGCACCCTCAGTCAGGTGTTGATTCCGCTTCAGGGCCGCCTTGTTTATTTTCCTCTTTTTCAAACGTGTGAACAAAACATCAGTTTTCAGCTGGAAGGAGAGAATGAGCCGGTTAGTGAGCGGCTGTAAACACAGGGCTAAATATCCTGTTTTCAGAGGATCCACATATTTCTTTCTTTTTTTTCAGATGATTGATCACGTGAGGCTACATTTTCCGTTCACATGTGAATTCACTGAAGATGCAAAGAACTCGCTGAATTATTAAGATAAAATACTGCCTTTGATTTTCGCGTAAGATGTGCTCAGTTCTGTCAGAGAAATTAAGACGTTTAAAATGAACGTCCTTTCTTGACAAGCACACACACACACACACACACATTGTTGCTGCAGTGTTACATCCTCCAATGTGGCGGCTCTTGGAAGGGAAAGACGGGGGGAGGAGAAGGAGGAGGAAGAAGAAGAGGTGGAAAAAGGGAATATTAATGGGAGAAGAAAACACAGGAGCCGCAGAGAGCAAGAGAGACGGCAGACTTTCTCTTTCCTTAAATACTGGCGCTGAAAGGCCGCTCCGATGATCAAAACGTGAAGAGGAGAGAGGTGAGGGGGCGCGCGTGGGCTGGGGAAGAGAGGGAGGAGGGGGAGGAGGAGAGAGAGAGGGAGAGGAAGAAGGAGACAGAGAGCAGAAGAAAGAGAAGAGCGGCGCCGCTGAGCGGAAACAGAGGGGGAGGAGGAAGAGGAGCTGGAGGAAGGGAAGAGGGACGGCAGTGGCCACAACTGAGGGGTTGTGACGGCGGGGACGAAGCTCCAACTTCCGATGGACATCGAAGTGCACCTTGACCTCTTGACCCCTCGGCCGGCCACCGCTGGCCTTTAAAATCCCCCCTCAAATTCAATGTCGTCATCGGTGGCAACTGCCAGAACAAGTGTGTGTGTGTGTGTGTGTGTGTGTGTGTGTGTGTGCGTGTGTGTGTCTCAAAAAAAAATCAGAACGCACGTGAACACATACAGTAGCCGACAGCCGGTCCGTGAACTCATCACACTGAGACATTCAGGTGACATCACAGTGAAAACACAAACGCTCTTTTTCACACGTTTTCATCCCTGAGCCTCGTTTTTCATCACATCGGATGAAACCCGACGGTGCTCGCGCTCGCCGCTGCTTCTCACGTTCGAGGCACTGTGTTTGGTTAATAATAATAGTAACTAAACAAGGCGCATTTACCGCACTATGCGTCACTGGTCTCTGTTTACAGCGTCAGCTGTTTGTTCCGGGTGCATTCTTTGCACAGTTTGCACCACCAACTTCCCATGTGATCCAAACTGTGAATCAAATTTGCTCCGACATGGAAAAGCGTTTTGGGGCGAGGGAGTGAGAGAGGTGTGTGTGTGTGTGTGTATGTGTGTGTGTGTGTGTGTGTGTGTGTGTGTGTGGTGGAGGGTGGGGGGCACTCTCCTTTTCTCACCAACACAACACGCCAACTGTGGCCGTTGTTTTCATCAGAACTCTGTTTCTGAAAACTTTGGAGGTCGATGCATTTGGAACATTTTCGGTCGTCTCATTCTCCACTTTGAGCTTTGGTTTTGGTTTCGTTGCCTCGCAAAAGGCAAATTGGTTTCCAGAGTTCTGAGCATCAGTTTGTTTAAGCGCTGGCACCCCTGGTTGTTGTGTTTCCATATTTTGAGGCCCGATCAGCGTTTCCTCACTCCTGGGATCCAGGATCGTTTCGCCAGTGTGTCAGAAATCACCACAAACACACAGTAAACCAACTTTCTCCGTCTCCTTGGATGTGAAGACAAACACCCGATCGATTCCTTTGAATCAATCGGGTGAAGAAACCCACACAACTCCATCGATCAACTTTCAAATTTCTGACAAGTTGTTTCTCTGCTCCGCAGTCAGAGGTTGAGGAAACATTGGCCAGAAATGTGTTTCTGCAAACTCACTGTGACGTGACAGCACAGACGTCACCACAAAATACCTACCGAGTCGACTTTGGAACCATAATTTGAGCAGGTTTTCCACCAAAACTGTGCCTGAAAGATGTGGGACAGACGGAGGGACAGACAGACGGAGCAAGACACAACCCAATCTCATGAAAGAGAAGGGCGCTGTGCTTTCTCACAAATATCACTGGGGGAGGAGAGAATCTCATGTTTTACACGCGGACGTTTCTGTGTCAAAACGTGTCTTTCAGGACCTTCCAGAAGATATCATGGGGCTCCTTAATTTGGGCAATGACTAAAATATGAAAGTACACAATAGTTTGTTCCTTGAACTCACTGGATGATTCACTGTGAGTGAATCATCCAGTGAGTTCATCCTTTTATGAGGTCAGTCTTTCGGTTAAAAAAAAAGAAGAAAAGAAACCACACTTCCATTTTGTACTAGTTTCAACAGTAAAAAAAACAAAACAGTGTTTCTGAAAAAGGGTCCCTGGTTCTTGCATGGAGTCTGCATCTCTCCATCTTATCGACATCTTATATTAAAACAGTGAGGCACATTTTTCTGGGCACATTTGACCTGGAGGCTAAACGCATCTGTTGAGCACCGTGCAACAGTCAGTGATTAAACTGATACTATCACTTCATTGGTGCCGGAACCTGCCGAGTTCACATGTCATGCATTTATTCTGCCATTAATTCAAGCTGAGTCTTGCACTTATCAATGCATGCATAATAGATCAGTCGCACACACTCGTGTCGAAACGGCACCTTACATTACGGGCGACTTTAATCAGAGTGTGAGTATCAAGGAGCGGCCGTCCTCCCTCGCCGAGCTTCCGTCTTTGAGCCGCCGACGCCCTTTTGAGGTCAGGCAGGATAAATAAGGAGATCATCGCCATTAGGCTTGCACTGTGATTCCGGCCGATGTATTCTGAATTTATAATTGGCGCTGCGGCGCGGCACAAAGCCTTTGTGCAACCATTAGATATGTGCCCTACTGGGTAATTAAAGGTGGAGTCCTACCGGCAACGCACGAGCACGGATTCAAACACCGCCTGGCAGCTTATCTCGGCGCTTTTTCCGGCAAAAGAAATAAAAAATGGCTTTGTCCATGCAATTATTTTACATTTTTATTCGGGTTTTCATCATTATATCCTGGCAATAAACACGAAATGGACTAATATTTTGGGATTTTGCAAATCACAAAGGGTGAATTAACCGGTGGGACGACTGAGAAATGGATGGGTGTGCATGTAAAATTCATTTTCCATGCGTCTACCTCTGCACTTTCTTTCCTTCTTTCTCTCCGCTCTCCCTCTTACCACCTTCTCCCCTGGCAAATTCCTCCCTCGTCTCACAGATTTGCAGATGCTCCGGTGGGATTCCTGGGCACACACACGCACACCTGACTGGATGCCCAGAGAGTGAGCGCTGCTTTTCTTTCTCTGAGGGCAAAATATCTGAGAGCTCATAACGGTGACCCTGTTATCTCACACCCCTGCAGCACCTCTGACAGGACACCACGGGGGAAACACGGATAAGCTGATTCCAAATCCACAAAACACATTTACAAAGGATTATCAAATTCCCTGTGCTCCTCTCTTATCTGTTTGAAAGGTGGGGAGGAAAGGGGAGAAGGAGAAAAAAAAAAGTGCTGGTCCACCACCGCTCTGTGGTCAGAGCACATTCAAAATAGCTCCTCCAGAGTCTGGAGATCAACAGCTGTGTCGACGGGAGGCTAAAGGCCGAGGTGCTGCTCCGCCGGCTGCTCAAGGAGTCTGGAGGAGCTGAAGTGATCCTCAGATGTTCGGACGGGAGAGTCGACATCGCCCAAGTTTTGTAACCTAAACTCGGCATTCTGACAGTAATGGCCGCTATTTTCACACCAGTCCCCCCACTGTGCTCTCAGGACGGGACTAAAAATAACTAAAGTGCTCCTCTCCACTGCCGCCACTGTGTTGCCCTAAAAACACTGCGTCCCTCAACTAAAATTCACTCACTGTTGCAAAGAGTTGCTGAAAAACAAGCAGGAGTTGGAGGGTTCTTGTATTTGTTGCAGAATTTCCTAAATACTAGACATTTTTAAAAGTCAAAAGCCTTGGGGGTATGAAAACGTTTTTATTTTATTGTTTTGTTAGTACCGTCAACCATCTACATTCCCCACTGCTCCAGCACATGTGTTCATGGGTGTACTGGAGTGAATCCCAGAGTGAAGGCGGCGTTCATCCTGGACAAGTCACTAGTTTATTACAAGGCTTTGTGTGTGACTGTGGGAGGAAGTCGGAGTACCAGGAAACACCCACACAGACGAAGGGAGAACATGCAAACTCCACACAGAAAGGCCATGGTGGGAATAGAACCCACAACATTCTGCTGTACCCTCAGCACCACTGCTTTGCCCATTTCATGATGGTTTCATAAAAAAAAAAAAAAAAAAAAAAAAGGTAATTAACAGGTCTTTAACAAAGCGATGAAAGTGATTTTTCTTTTTAAATAAAACTGTTGCACAAATTTGTGGCAGAGAAACTAAACAAAAGAATGATCATTTTATCTTGGCCCAGTTGTGTT
This sequence comes from Nelusetta ayraudi, assembly GCF_046127955.1. Lineage (NCBI taxonomy): Eukaryota > Metazoa > Chordata > Actinopteri > Tetraodontiformes > Monacanthidae > Nelusetta > Nelusetta ayraudi. The sequence goes on along the minus strand of NW_027466054.1, from coordinate 11,498,008 downwards.
TGGCATATAAATTCTGACAGACACATTATGGAATTATTAAATATTCATGACCTTCACGCTGATGGAAAAAAAAAAATTGTAAAATGGGTTTTTGTATTGAAAACGGGCAACTAGATTTTAAAAAGGTGCTGGTTATACCCACAAACAACACAAAAAATGTTGTGAATACAAATCAACTTCATCCCTGCCAATTGATCCCTTCAACGCTACAGTGTCATTTTAAGACAGACATGAAAAATTCATAACTACTTCCAGCACATGAGCACGTCAGACTGAATCTCGTCCTCCCACACACACCTTCCACTCACCACAGGTGTAATTCTATAAGCAGAGGAGGAGACGTGTCGTCGCTAATATTAAATATAAATCATTTATCCCCCCCGGTCCCCGCCCACCTCAATTGACTCCGCGGAGAGTCTGTAACAGTCTCGGTGCACCTTGAATAAATAAGAGTGAGGGGCAGAGACAGGCCCGCGGGCAGTCGTTCAGCCAGCCGGCGCCTGCGGGCGCATCACGTGACCAGCGTGGAGCTCGAGACCGAGACCATCGTCTCCGTTTGATGGCACACAGCAGGAGGCAAACTGGCGGGTGAGCCGGGATCTTGTGAGATCGTCTTTAACAATTCCCACAGGGAAATCCAGGGAGGACACAGTAGAACCAGCAGAACCTCGTCCTGGAAACATGCCTTGCTGAACGGGACACTTTGGCTTCCTGGGCCCGTTGGATTTAGGATGTGTCTGAAATTCTTTAGGGAGTGTAAGAAAGTGACTGGAGGAACCTTCCGTCTATCACATTTATCCAAAGTGAACCAATCAATGGTGCAGCAGAGACTTCGCTGGTGATCTTGGTTCTTATAGTAGCCTGAAAAGTCCATCCCTCCTGGATGGAAGCTGCCACTTCAGCTCCAGTCAGTGTCATTAGCTGCAGTGTGTATGTGTAGAGATGGATCATGGATCACTTCAAATATTGACTGATGATGATATCAGCACCGGTATTGCTGTCAGATCAATTACTAATGTACGTCTACGTCTGCTCGATACATCGATATCTGCAATGCTGGACTGGATTTGGAACCTGATTAACACAACTTTTTTCCTTAATCTTAACAGTCACTTCATCCTTATTTTCATCTTCTTCATCACAATGATGAAAAAGAAAAAGACGACCTCCAAGTCATTCTAAAAAACAGAGCGGGATTGAGAGATTGGTGCTTGACAAGTTGGATTTGCGAGACTTCACACTTGTCAGGTTATCACTCAGGCCCCCGGGTGAAGAATTCCAGTTGGCTTTTCGAAGGGATGGAGAGTGAAATCCAAAAGCTGTTACAAGGTGTTTAAAGCTGAGGTTGCTTATGCCAGTCAGCCTGGGAAACCTGGATCTACAGTGATCTCCAGAAGGCTTAGTGGGAGCTGCAGTGAAACTCAAGTTCTAAATCTCTATTTATAGTATATTCCATCAATTAAAAGTGACACCTGATAACCTCCTGGGGGGGGGGGGGGGTCTTTTAATTATTGAATAATTGAAAGTCTAAAACAGTGATTTAATGAGACTTCAATTTATAAAAAAAAAAAAAAAAGTCTTTCATTCTGACAATGATGGCGAGTGTATAGGCCACACAATGAAATCCTTATAATGGCTCCTGGGCCTCATTGGAGAATTCCAGAATACAGGAATGTGCATATTTTTTGTGACTACTACTGTTTTACGCCACTTACTCTTTCAAAAAGGGGGGAAAGAAACCACTTTCATTAATGAACATGAAAAACCAATGTGCACGGACCCCACTTCATCCCATTAAGCGCAACTCTCAAACGTGCAATCGCAGGAACAAGAGACACAATTCTAATTGCACAGTTCAAACTTTTTAATTCCCCATAAATCATCGGTGAGCACCCTTTCCCCCTTATCTCTCAAGCAGCCGACCACGTATTTAATTATTCAAAATGGCTTCTTTTTTTTTTTTACCTCCTCCCACTGCTTGCTGTGTTATTCATAAATACATTTAACAAGCCCCTCCCCCTCCCAGTTCACTCTCCGGGTCATTATGTCACGTTAAGTGCCAGACATGGCGTATACTCGCCATATTACGCACATGAATGGTATCCCATTAGGAGCGCTTCGCTATCGCCAGTGAAGAATATAATTGTAGTGGCTGGAGCAGCTCCCAGCAGACCTCTCCTCCAGAGCCGCTCTGAAAATTATGCCCTTTCCACTAATAAGCTTTTCGTACTGACCTCCTCTGAGGAAATGGACTTAGACCTTTTAAAAATCTTCCACTTCTTCCTCCCAAATGATACGTCTAGGTTGGTTTCTGGAAATAATCCCGCCTCTGTGATCTGGATCAAGATCAGTGTGTCCGCCAGCCTGCTGGGCAGCTCCAGGTCACTCCCCTCCTTTCATCTGCCTCCCCGAGACATGAAATGGACTTCTTGTACTTCTCTGATGCAATAATCCCAAACGTCTCCGCTGGAATCTTTCTGCTGAATTCTCTTCATCTCACCTGAGATTCCTTTGTTGTATTTTTTTTTTTCCTTTTCAACTGGACGTCCTCACTCAACATTCATGTCCAGCTACAGGTGCATATGTGGTGATTTGGGGGACTGCAAAACCAACTAGAAACACTGTTGGGCAAGAAACACCAAAGCATAAGCATGGACCTAGAGAGGGAGGACAAACCCGTATGGAGACATTTTATGTTTTTCTGCTGTTGTTGTTTCATTGATTATGTGGCTATAGGCTGTGATTGTGTAGGCACTGGGATGAATTATTTCCCTAAGCTCCCAAAGGGTTCAGTGGATTGGAAAAAATCACGAGACCCTACGTCCACCCGGCAGTGAGTGAAAAAAAAGAAAGAAGACGTGACGTTTAGTGTGTCAGAGGCCTTCCAGTGATCCAGCAGACGTAAGAGTACGATCGTTTTGACCTGATTGGAACTGATTGGTCTTTGAAAAACGTCCACTCATGGCTATTCTGTATTGAAACCAGGTCAAATCCTGATGTCCATTTTTCTTACAGCCTCCTTTTCTACATTAGTCTGTCAGGATATACTTTAACTCTATAACTTATACCACAATACAGAACCATTCTTCTTCCCTAAAGCTGTGCTCCAATTGGCTAGTCGTGTGCTGTGAAGTGGACTAGAAAACGTGTTCTGGCATCTTGAAGGAGATTCCACTCCATTGGAGAAAGAATTTCAGTACCACTGTGGAGCCCACAAAGCAATTCATTCTTTACTGTATGTATTCCAGTTGTGAAGTGACTTAACAGTATTCTCGGAGTGATTATAATTGAACTGTCGAAGCTGAAACAGTTGATTATGTTTGGAAAATTAGCTGTGTCTGTCTATCTATCTATCTATCTATCTATCTATCTATCTATCTGTCTATCTATCTAAAGATGCTAACGTTGAGCTAGCTCCCTCGATTCTGAGTAGTGTTGAAATGGATAATACGTCAGCCGTAGTAGTTGCAGTAGTTATCTTGCAGTGCATGTTTGTGTTGGTGACCTTGAATATTGGGAGGAAGTGTCCTCAGCTGAGGCATGGAGTTGGAGGGTACTGTGGATCAGAGCGCAATCACATTCACACACCTGGACGCTGGCTAATTCCACCACCTGAGCCTCGTTCAATCGCCACATGGCCTATATGAGTTGGTCCAAACCACCCACCCACCTTTGTCTGAAGGTCCTCCGCCGAACCCTTACCTTCTCTTGCACAACAGCCACGTGTTCAGAGAACGTGTGGACAGTGGTCCACTGGTTTTCCTCAAACAGAATATATGTGGACTTGATCAAGTCAGTAAATGTGTTGTCTTGCAGAATGTCCTCCCTATCGATGCAAATTCTGGTGAATTTAGCTCAACAGTGAGACTTGTAAAATGTTGTTGTGGTCGAGTGAGTGATGTGTGGAAACAACTTGAAAAACAGATATTTGAAATGTGCAACAGAGGGGTTTTTTTTCCCCCGACCAATCACAGGAACTTGCACTGTGGTCGCTATGAGCAACTAAACACTTTGGGCCCCCTGGATACACTGACATGTCAAAATAAAATGGATTTGTTTGACCACCGTTTGAAAAGCCCCAAAGATGTGGAATTCACAATGATATAAATCGACATTCTGTGGAGGTCCTGGGGCCTGGCCAGTGACAACAGCCACACAACGCCTACAGTCAGCCATCCCTCTCCTCCCACATTTCCTGTCATCCAAAGGCACTCGCTCAGTCTTTCTGTTGTCTCAAAAACTCCCCCTGGACCTTGAAAGGATCGAAAAATGCAATGGAAATTGGTGAACGTAGGAATCTTTTTTTATTTGAAAATCTCACTTCACAGCCAAAAATCCAATAGACTTTGCATACATACATCTGCAACGAGACAAATAAATTAAGCCTGGTTTGGTTGCTGAAATGCCAGATTTTCCTCACACAAAAAATGGAATGGAAGTGAAAAACCAATGTGTTATGGATGAGCAAAATAAGGTCGTTGGCCAAATACAAACCAGTAGATTAGTGAGGCTGGATAAACTGCTGGTGGCTGTTATATGATGACATAGGATCATCAGCACTGACAGATTTGGGATCGGCGAGTGCGGTGGACCATGAGCCCCCGAGGGGCTGCGGTCTCGTTCGCTGCTGTGCACGGCAGCGCTGGAACTGTGCAAGACGACAACACTGCAATGTCATGAACAAACGTGATGTGTTTCTACCATGATAACGCAACGCTTTCAACGACGGGTTGCCTTTTGGTGGCTTTCTCGCTCTGCAAACATAGTTACGAAGAAATACCACAAGGTGGCAGCAGCTACAATTAAAGCTGGTATCCAAACAGGAGGAACATGAATGATATCTCCAAAGCTTTAATGTGCAAACAGAGCAGGTCAGCAAACTCGTCATTCTTTGCCAATCAGACTAATGAAGACAAAAAAAGGAACAAAACAAAATTCTTTTTCTTCTACAAGCCTCCATCAAACAAAAAGGCCTGGCTTTTTTTTTTCTTTTTTTTTTTACTAGATGTGAAAAAAAGACCACCGTCACAGTGTGTCAGTGCATGCTGCAGTGATTTGTGGGGCTTCTGTGTACTTGTTGATAAATCCATTACCCCCCCTCCCACACACACACACACACACACACACACACACACACACACACATACACACACACACACCAGCTCCTCTGGTTTCTTTTATTGACCTGTCTGCTCGTTCCAGCATTTAAGGATTCCATCAGAGAGAACACAATAGGCTGTTTAAACGCCACATATGTGTGTGTGTGTGTGTGTGTGTGTGTGTGTGTGTGTATTATATGTATATATATATATATATATATATATATATATATATATACGTACATATACGTACATATACATATGTATATGTATGTATATACATACACATAGTTACATATATGTATGTGTATATATATATATATATATATATATATATATATATATATATGTATATATATATATATATATATACATATGTATATGTATGTATATGTGTGTATATATATGTGTATAAATATATATATACGAACATATATGTATATGTACATATGTATATGTATGTATATATATGTATATGCATATACATATATATATATGTGTGTGTGTGTGTATATATATATATATATGTATGTATATATATATATATATGTATATATATATATATATATATATGTATATATATATATATATATATATATATATATATATATGTATATATATATATATATGTATATATATATATATATATATATATGTATATATATATATATATATATATACATGTGTGTGTGTGTGTGTGTGTGTGTGCCCTGACAGCGTGCTAGTTTTCACAGTGGTGCATTTGTTCTGGGCTATGGTTGGTGACTCATGTGAGCGCCAGGATGTAAGCAAGCGACACACCGGAGCACAGCTCAGGTCAGGAACCGTTGAAGGCTAATGGCCCACAAGGTCACGCCGGGTAAAGCCTGCTGAAAAATTTAAAAATGCACCAAAACGAAATATCACTTCAAGCATAGAAAGCTGTGGCGAGAAGACGGCTGGGTTGAGGTGGGTGGGGGTGGTTGGAGCGTTGCAGGAGAGAGGGCAAGTGGTGGGACTGCTGTGAGTTTGTGTGAGAGGGTAAGGGTGTAGGTGTGTGTGAGTGAGTGAACACATAGAGGAGCTGATCCTATCAGACTCTTGTCAGCTCCTGTTGGGCTTTTTCCTACCTCCAGCTATACCAGCGTGCAAGGAGACTCGCACTTCTACACCTTTACCATCGCCCTCGTCGTCTTTATGGTTCTGTCGCACGCGTGCACCGCCACACCACTCTTGTTGTCTCGTTTCTCCATTGCCACGTTTCTCACATCGCCGCTCCGTCCATGTCTCTCCCTGTTCACGGAGGATTTAGGCCTGCACACCTCACCTACATTCTCTCATCCCGCTCTCTCTCCTCTCATCCTTCACCTGCTCGTCGTTGAACCTCCTCGCTGCTCTGCTCCTCTTCATCCTCTCCTCCTGCCCCCTCCTTTAACCTGCTTCCAGAGCCCAAAATCACACACGCACGCACACGCACACGCGCACGCACACACACGCACACACACATTCATGCCCAAACCCACCGCAGCCAGCAGCACAACATCTAATCCTCATGCCCGGGGAGGGAGGAGGGAGGAGGGGTGTGTGGGGGGACTGCTCCTTCTCTCATTCTGCTCCATCATTCATTTTCTTCTATTAGTCTCTTTTTCAATCATTCCTTTTTATGCGTGCCCAGCATCTTCTGGGATTGCCACAATGTTTTTGGATCTTTTTTCTTTCTGTCTGTCTGTCTTTCTTTCTTGCCTGGCCCCTCTGGCGGCTGTCTCAAAGAACATATGCAGAAACTGATGTTTTAAGAACACAAAATAACAACCAGTTTCACCGATTGGCACACATCCGGGTTAGAAATGAGGAGAGAGGGAAAATAAATACTGGTGTTGTGTTCGATTTACCCCCCCAAAAAAACACACAAAACAAACTGCGTGGCTCACTGCTGGGAGCCGCCGGTCTTGGCTGACAGCAAACCGCTGCAGTCCTCCAGCTCTGGACTCTGCTGCCACCCTGTGGTCATTCACCGGACCTGCAGTCACATCTTCGATAATGACCGTCTGATTTCTGGAGGAGTTGCATCACGACCCCCCACCCCCAGCCCCCCTCCACCACCACCACCAATACCCACCCCACCACCTCCTCACCCTCACCCACGCACGCACGCACACCACCATTAACCATCATCTCTCCCCTCCACCACCTCTCCATCCATCCAACCTCCTCCACCACCACCACCACAGCCCCTCCTCTCCTCTCCTCTCCTCTCCTCTCCTCTTCTCTCCGGGTTGGATAAATATTGCTGGAAGATATATAACGTGTTGCTATGGTGATCAGCTTGTGGGTTTCCTTTTTTTCATGGCATTTGTGGAAGACAGGGACACGCTGGTGCACAAGGGAACTCTGAAGATCTGACGCATGTGTGTTTATGTGCGTGCGCCCGGTCCAACATGTTTATGTCGGTGACGGAGGGAGGATAAAAGAGGAGGAGGTGAGGGATGCATGGATGGATGCATGGATGGATGCATGGATGGATAGAGGGGGTTGCTGCTCTCCTTTTGTGGAGGCAACACAAGCGGAGCTCCAAAAATAGGAGACATTGTCCGGGGTGGACCCGGTGTTTTCATGCGCGCCACGCACAGCCCACATGTGTGCACTAAACTAGCCCCCCCCAGACACACACACACACACACACACACACACACACACACACACTCCCCTCCCTGGGGAGTGTTTAACCTCTCCTCCTCCTCCTCCTCCTTCATGTCTCCCCCACCACCACCTCTCCACCCCTCCTGCACTCTCTTCCTCCCTCTCTCTCTCTCCCTCTCTTCCTCTCTCTCTCTCCTTCTCTTCATCTCGGGGGACACATTCTCAGCCTGCCTGATTGGCTTCTGTTTATGTGCATCTGCTAATGTGTGTGTGTGTGTGTGTGTGTGTGTGTGTGTGTGTGTGTGTGTGTGTGTGTGTGTGTGTGTGTGCCCGCGTACTGCGAGACTGTATTGAGCACGCTGTCCTCTATCAATTAGCGCAACCTGGTGCAGCAATTACCATTAGTCACTGTGTTTACGCCGCGCACGTCAGCGCGCGCGCGCGCGCGCCCGTCCCCGTGCTCGCGAGGGATGACTGGCGCATCATTGATCGCCAGCTGTCTGCCATTGAAGACTCCCTAATGGTCAAGCCCACACAGGCAAACAATTGCGATGATGGCGTGTGTGTGTCTCTGTGTGTGTGTGTGTGTGTGTGTGTGTGTGTGTAAAGAGAGAGAGAGAGGAAAGGAGATAAGATAGCAGCAGAGCCCAGATGGCCCTTCTTCAGGGGGGGTTTCTAGAATATTCACTTGTTGCTTCTCCCCATGTGCCTGCCTATCTGTCTGTCTGTCTGTCTCTTTCTCTCTCTCACACACACACACACACACACACGGACACTCAGGGCCTCTTTTGAAGTGTGAAACAGCTTGCGGGCAACTCCTGCTCCTCTTCCACACAGCCATCAGATATGAGCCTTTGCAGGCCTTCATATGCACGATAGAAACACAAAAAACAAACATGCAGCATTAGCAGAGGAAAGGATGGCATGGTGGTGATGGTGGTGATGGTGGTGATGGTGGTGGTGATGGTAGTGATGGTAGTGATGGTGGTGGTGATGGACAGTCGGTGTTCTCCTCCATCCTATTCCAGGGTGATGTCACTGACTGGCCTCGCCAGGAGATCAAACAGTGGCCATCCCTCCAGAAACCCCTGCTGGCCTGGAGGCGTTCTTCCTGGAGCACAGTGCCAAGCAGCTGCGACGCCACCTCCCCCCCACAGGGTCTTTACATGAGCCTTGCGTCTTTGGCAGCGCTCTACTAAAGGCCGACAACGGCATGCGATTGCGCCGAAGTCACGCTGGCTGCCGGATCAGAGGGAAACACAAAGGACGTCTGAACAATGAGTGGGAATTACTGGTTTTTGTTTTTTCTGCTTATTTTTTTAATGAGCGTACTAAAGTTAATTGGGGATGAGGAGGGTTGGAACAGAGGCATATGGGCTGTTGCTTTACCTCCAGCCAAAAGGAGAGCACTCTTAGTTTGTATCCACAGAGGACCAGAGAGGGGTGTGTTTTCTTTTCTCTCCTATGACTTCTGAATAATATACTCCAGGCTGCATTAACAGCGATGCTACTTCCTCGTTTGCATTAATGGCTGAGTAAAAGTTCTATTATTGCATTAAGTGTGTGTGTGCAGTAACTTTACTTTTTATCTTGTGTTGCAGCAGTTCTCAGGCTGTTTCAGCAGAGACACCAGACATACCTATGGGCCAGTTGAGAAGCCTCAGGGATCCCTAGCAGTGAGTTTGTGCATGGTTGTTGTGTACCCCATTTTCGCCCCACTACAAACAAGAGAAAATAACCTCGATTCAGTCTGTAGTTTATGTGCACAGAAATAAACATTATGAATTCAAAGTCAAAAGTACATATAAACTACCTACATGTAACTATTAACAAAAAGGATGAGAAGGTACAACCTTAATTGCAGAGGTCAAAAGCAGCTTTATCTCATCACAGTCATTTTTATTAAGCAGTAAAAGGTGACACCGCCTGTGACAGAACTCCTCCACACAAGTGCTGCTGCTGCATGCTAATGAATTGGCTCCACTCAGGTGAGTCCCAAACACTGCAAATGGAACTTTTCTTGCTCTCGACTTGTTTTTATTATTCCACAGATAACATTTTTATACAGTATATATCTGTATGAAAGCTGTTCTCCTTAGAGAATTGTTGCACACTCGAGCATGGACAGAATTGGCGAGGTTGTAAGAAAACCAGCTGATTGAACTCATCTCTGCCCTAAAGTAAAAAAGACGTCACTCTGTCTTCCTGGGGCTGACACACTATATTGACATCCCGGAAGAAAGACAGATCACAGGTTTGGCTAGAAAAGTTAGCGTTAATGAGGCAGAAAAGTGGCTTCGAGTGGTCTGTGGCGCCCTCTTGTGTCGACAGTGGTGAAAAATGTCTCGCATTCATCCAATTTTCAGGTCTTTATTTTCCATCCCACACACCAAAGGAGCTGCTAAACATGTGCAGTTGCATGGACTTCCACAGGCTTTAAAGGGGATTAAAAAAAAAACAGATGGCAGATGGTGAAAGTAAGACTTTGAAACAGTGGATCAAGTTGAAGAAGGAAGCAACATTTCTAAGCATTCCCTTGAGCATTGTTAGAAAATATTGCCAACATCTGCATTGTAAAGACTTAAAAAAAAAACAAAATAATGTAGAATCCCTGGTCTACTATCATCTTATACCAAAATCTAAAGTAATATGCATGGATAAGTAGACACTTTACAAAACACGATGAAGAGTCAGTCAAGACAAGAATACAAAAGGAAAAAACAACTAATGGACAACTTGGTTAAACGCTTGTATTTACTTTATTGTCCGACTTGTACATGGACATCCCATTGAATCTGCACTTTTTCTTGTTGTTTTTTTTTTTTACAATATGTACCACATATAACAGCACCTACATGTTATTTACACATATAACACAAGATTGTATCACAAAACCAGTATGTGAAAGTAGCAAAACAAGCCTTGCGCCCAGCAGTCCATGAAATGGTCGAATGGGGGGTGGGGGTGTGGGGATTAAATCCCTTAGTATTGTTAGTCTTCCGCTAGTTTACAGACAACTTGCCCACTTTGAGGTTTAAAGGTTCAAATAAACAGTGGTGTTTCCAGTTGATATTGTTGAAACTATTTTCCTCTGTAACGACAGAGTGATGACGGTAGCCTCAACAGGGAAACGTGTCTGCGTCAACTGCCCCTATTTTGAACTGGAATCTGAACTCCTGTCCTCGTTTACAGCCGGCTAAGCATCGGGGTCTCCACCCTACCGACCGCCAAAACATAAAACTAGGACACTTGTCATTTGTGCCATTACTAGGAGGTCTACAGCAGCAGCGTGGTACTTTTGAAACGGTGAACTTATCAGAAGCATGAACACAGATTTGGACAAAAGCCTGGCTACAAAGCAAAAGCGCAGGAGCTCAGGAAGCCACGCGGGCAGCCTGACGTTATTCCCTATTCAGGTCATCGTCACTCTACTATCTTTCCAAGGCATATAGGCATTCATCTACATAGCTTCTACCTCTCAAGAGAAAATGATGGCGTTGGGCAAAATTGGTTAAAGGTGAAACTCTCATTGTTACTGCTCTCAATGCAAAAAGTGCTAGAACCAATAATCAAACCCATCACGTCCTTTTTCAGGAAGCGTGCGTTTTGATTGTTCGTGAAAGTGTACGAAAACTGAAAAATGACAACGCAGGAAGAGGGAAGGGAAAAAAACTGTGTGGCAGAACAGAAGAAACACACCACCTCATCGCACTACTCGCGCTGACAGTGACAACATTCATCAGTGTCTTGACGCCACTGACTGACCTGCTTCAGGCTGCAAAGAGCAAATAAAAGGGAAAAAAAACACCCAGAGGACGAGCTGATGTTCAGGTGGTGGATTTGCCAGAGCCCCGCATCCATGCACACACACGCACACACACACACACACTCTTCGTTGCACAACATCCAGAGACACTGTAGCAGCTTTCTCAAAGGCAAAGATGAATAGAAAAAAAGGTGGCAGTTCTGCTGTCAGATTTGGGAAACACACACACACACACACACACACACACACACACACACACACACACACACACACACACACACACACACACACACACACACACACACACACACACACACACACACACACGAGCACACACACGCACACACGCACGCACAGAGCAGCAGCAGATACACACGCTGATGAGCGCTTTGAGTTGAGCCACACAGCACGAAGGTGGTTCAGCCTTCCGAAAAGTCTGGGCTTCAGTCCAAGTCTGGTTTGGCCGGGACGCCACAGCAGAGGAGGAAGAGAACGACAGCAAACAGCCAATCACAGTCCAGGGTGGCTCGATGACAAGGAGGCCAGAGCCGGGACGAGCAAACCAAGTGTCCACAACGCAACATTCTGCATCTATGGATTTTCAAGTGTGAGCTGTGCTCGCTTAGTTTTCAGATCTACTAGGAAGCTAAGACGAGAACAGGAAAGAAAGCTTTCTAAAAAAGAGGACCCGGTGTGGCTAAAGAGAGGACGTACGAGAGGACAGCGGAGAGAAAAGAGAAAAATAAAGGGGGAGAATGTATTAGGTTTGTGATAGCCGAGTTCCTTTATTTCTAGCATTGCAACTAAGATCAAAAGGAGGAAGCATTCAAGGGTTTTGGCCAAGGCATTAGTCCCCGTCAGCTGTCCAGTCAGCCACCAACAGGGGGACGGGGGGGACGAGGAGGAGGAGGGGTTAGTGCCGTGGGAACAGTTCATAACATCCTGTTACGTTTATGGGTGGGTGAGTCTGTGATGACGTCACTGCAGGGGGCGGGGCCTCGTTTACGATTGGCCGTGGAATCCAAATGGCGGGCCATCTCCTCGGCGATGAAGGTGTTGAGGTCCACGTCGTGCAGACCGTTCCTGCGGCGACTGAGGGGCTGCGCGGGGTGGGTCGGAGAGCTGGGGGCGCCCGAGCGTACGGAAATGCTCGCCATGGCACCGCTCAGGCCTGGAAGGACGGCGAGAGAAGAGGAGAGGACGCATGAAGTCACGGCGAAGAGTTCCCGACCCGCGGCCTCCAGCCGTGTCGTCCACTCACCGTGCAGGGCTATGGCTTCTCTGAAAGGCTGCAGGTCCGTCTCCACGGAGCTGTCTGCCTCTGGGGGAGGCGGCCTGCTCGCCGACACCACAGCGACCCTGGGCGGGGCGCGGGGCGTCCGCGGGGGCGGGACCTTGCCGCACAGGAAACTGATGAGGTCCTCCCGCCTAATTGTTCTCCGCCGCTTCTTCACCCACGCGATCACGTCCTTGTTCCTGCGCTGGGAGCCGAGGTGGATGCCGAGGTCGTAGCTCCGCTGGCGAGCCTCGATGCTCTCTGGCCACACAAAAGGGACTTTTAAGTACTTTTACTATGTATTCAAGTTGCCACACGACACATGCCAAATGCCACACGACAGCTCCTTCGTCTTCGTCGTACTTGCCTTTGTACAGGTTAGTGACGGCCGTGGCGGCATTCTGGAAGGGAACCCAGAGGGAGAGGCCTTGCTGCTGACATTCTCGATCTGCAAATTATTAATTAAAAAAAATAAATAAATAAAAGTTGTTATGTTTTGTGCACAGCCTTTAAAACAACTATTGCGGCGCTCTCCCACTCAAACACCCTGAAGCACATAAATGCGCTGCTGGTCTTAATCAATCTGACGCGTGTACTTTTTTTAAAATGTTGATGAAAGAAATTATTCACATCTTGCTCAACATAAAACAGGCGTGAGGAAACGTGGCTTTTGGCAGCTGCTGAGATTTAAACTCCCTCACTCGCCAAGTGGAGGTAGTTTAGTTAAACTGCCTTCTTGGATCTGAACAGCAGTCTGGCCATATGGTTTCTTTTACCAAGTGTTTATTGGGGTTAAAACACAGCTTGTGACGCTGCAGCTGGGACACAGTTTGAGACAGAGTTTAAGAATATACTAGGGAGATGGTAGTAATTCTACTTGCCAAGTGTTACAAAATATAGCTGTTTTAATTGCAAGGGAAGGTCCGTCAGGCTAACAACAAGTTAAATAGCCACTGTTGTTGATTTATATCACCAGATGATCAATTATCTGCCTTCCATGCGTGTCAAAGGTAGAATCGAGCGGACGCCAAACTCGGATAAACATCAATATCGACGTGCTGGTGGGGAAACGGGATACTTAGGAACACTGTAAGCCATCTTTAAACTTAACTACCACGCAGGGGCCATTCCGCCATTTTATCTTACATTATTGAAGCAGCGTAGTAGTTTAGAATAAGTACAGGGGATCACAGCTGGAACATGTGGCGGACAAGGCCGTCAGACAAGTGCTAAAATTAAAGGCTTTCGCCGCTTCTGTCCGTCAACAAACGAGTTGTTGTCAGTCGGCAAACTCCTCCCTGTGCATCGCCATTTTGACAAGCTGTGGGACTGTTAAAGGGGAGACAAAAACGTTTTATTCCGGGCCCCATTGTGTCCAAGTGAGAGGAACAAAAAACGGTCGCGAACCATGACAGTGTGTGTGTTTATAGAAGCCAGTTTGCTTGCTATCAATTCGTGTGGCCCTACAGGGGCCACGATATCCTCGGGTGTCGTGTGCTGCTAGACTACCAGCTTGTCCCAAATTCTCGCACGGTCACCTGGGCTGTGTTCGAGCCTCGTCGACGGTAGGCTCCAGCTAGCATTTAAAAAACGGTGGTCAACAAATTGGGGTTATTCACGAAAGCAGTTATTGACTAAGTTTGCACGCCACAATGCAGCCACGGTTACAGAGTGGAGGTTCGCCCAGCCATAACTCTGAAGAGTCGGGCTGTTAGCCTAGCCACTTGCCCTTTGTGTCTCCCTCCCACAGCGCGTCGCTGTGCCATAACGTTCTGTTAGCTGGATTAGCTAACGCTAGCGTTAGCTCCAAGGTTAGCATTTTTTTTTCTCGAAAGACTACCGTCTTTGGTACAAACCTTTGTATAGCTGTGCTACCGCAGTGGCGGAATTCTGAAAGAGGTGCCACAGTTTTTGTTGGCTCTGCTCCGTCTCCTCGTCGTTGGGATCACCCTGCTCGGCCTCTGCTAAGCACTGCCGTTCCCACTTGGAGAACCAGTGTTCGGGACCGTGCTCTTGGATCTCCGCTTCTCCTTCCTCCTTCTTCTCCTCCATTGCTAAAATGTTACGGTCAGACCGCGCGTGAAATACGGTTGTGATCGGTTTCTGGATCGGTTCGACCGTGTTTCTTCTTTGATATGAAATCGGGGGGGGGGAAACAGGCTAGACTGTCACAAACTATATAGTCGCATTCTGGCTTCCCCACACACGCCCTGTGTAAAGCACCCGAAACCGGAGACAGCGATGCCAACACCTAAGAATTTCTGGAACTGGCCACGCCCACATTGTTAAGATAAAAAGCAATTGGCTGTAGCTACTTTGCTAGGCGGTTCTATGTGTCGAGAGCGAGTTCTGATTGGACGTTGTCAAAAAGAACGCTGAAAAAGTCAGAGAAAAACAATTTAGATCCCACCCCACAGCCTCTTTAGGACGACATAGAGCATTCTGTCCAACAGGGGGCAGCCTAGAGACATGGAACAGAGTACCGCAAAACGGTTGTTTTCGAAGCCCTCCTCTGCCTTCACAACACCGCAACAGTACTTTATGTTACCTTTATTGTGCAATCCTTATCGACTGTCTGTCTAAACTGTCTTGACATTTCAATGGCGACTTTGACAATAAAATGTGTACAACTGCAGACCAAGCAAATATACTCATTTGCAGTTTTACAAGTTGACTTCATAGTTTTTTCATATGTGATTAGACTATACTATCAATTTTAGTTTTTCTTCAGATGTCAACCATTTTTAGGTTCATTGTCATGACGTTCACCTGGCCTGCTTCAAAGTTGCAAGTTAAATCATCCTCCTATGAGACTTGATGATTCATGACACCCCAGTAGACAAAATTAGGATAATCTTCACATAGACTGCCGGCCCTTATCAAGAATTATGGATACAATTACACGGGTTAGCTTTACACTATCTACGTAAGAGGCAAGTACAAAGTTCACAGAGGCAACTCACCTGTGGCTCAGTCTCGTTCTCTCGTCACACTGCAAGGGTGTCTTCAACCCTTAACATCCACCCTGGTCTCTGCCTCCTGATTGACTCTGAAGATGTCCAAAAAGGAGGTGTACATTAACAATGTTGAGGAATATTTCCAGGACCGAGGGCCTATCCTCACATTCCAGAATTTGCATTACTGCGTACAGGATAGAAGGTTCTGCTTCAAGAGAGGTCCCGCCAAATACATCCTCAAAGATGTGAGGTAGGACGTGATACTCAACTGTCAGTTTTTACAAGAACGCAAGCTATCCACTGCTCTTTGGTAAAGAAAAAACAATGTAAATTTTGTGGGGGAAATGAAAAACAAAAAAACAAACTAAGCAGCAATTTTTTAATCCAATATTACTAATATGGAGGTTGATCATCCTGATTTATTTTTGGAATTGATGAATCATTCTGAAAGCTCATCAGTAAACATGTGTAAATGTAACTGTCTGGCATTTTAATGTAAATCTTTAAACGTGAGAATGTTACGGTTATTATATATCAATAATGTTGATCTTTAAAAGTATTGTCATTCGTGTGAAGATAGATTTTGGACACATTTGTTAGCGTGTTCTCTAGATTTGGTTCCTTCTTTTTGCTTTTAGTGGCATCATGAAGCCCGGGATGAATGCGATCATGGGCGCCACTGGAAGTGGCAAAACATCGTAAGAAACACCCCAAAGTACCTTCACATTCAAATATATGAATACACAGTATGTATATTAGTTTTTCTCTCTCTTTCTGTCAGACTCCTGGATGTTATTGCATGCAGAAAAGACCCTGCCGGCCTGACGGATGGAAGGGTTTTGATGGATGGCAAAGCTGTCACATCAGACCTCAGGCTCTCCTCTGCCTATGTGGTTCAGGTTAATAGTTCAAACTGCATTTATTTTTTCAAATGTACTTCACCAATGGTTCCTCCTCAGCTGTTCTTAACTAGATTACTCATGTGCTTCCAGGATGACGTCCTGATGGGAACTCTGTCTGTGAGAGAGAACCTCCTGTTCAGTGCCAACCTGCGGCTGGACCCAAAAGAGCACTCATCGGAAGAAAAAAACAACAGAGTCACTTCAATCATACAAGACCTGGGACTGGAAGACTGCGCAGACACTAAGGTGCTGCATTACGCAATTGAGTAGCTGCATTTAGTGCACTCACAGACGACAGAAGTAGAGGCAGATACCGGTATTTCAATTTTGGGCAAAAGAAAGTGCAAGAAAAATGGAATAATTTGAAAGATTATGATCACATTGAAACACATTGCTTTTTAATTTAATTTCATTCATTTATACAGGAAAACAATACAGGTAACATAAAACTGTAGCATTTACTCAAGTTCCCGTTCTGCGTCACATAAAACAAGAGATAACGCCATCACTTTACAAACATTGTTAGCAGAAATATATAACCCGAAAGCAATCAAAAGCAGAAACACGAGTCTAGGAGGAGGGCCCTTGGCTCAAACACAAATGGACTTTCACTTTTTAATTTCAAGTGTCTGAAATACGTTCAAAAACTGCAACACATTTTGTTACGTCAGTAAGAAGTGGTTAACCTGAAAATGTGTGTGTGCTTAACGTAATGTAGTTTTTATCCAAATTCTTGTGTTTGAATGTGTGTGTGTCCATGTGTGTGTTTGCAGATAGGGACAGAGTTTCTGCGTGGTGTGTCTGGTGGTGAAAGGAAGCGCTGCAGCATCGGAATGGAGCTCATCACTTCTCCCTCTCTGCTGTTTCTGGATGAGCCGACCACCGGACTGGATTCGAACACTGCAAATTGCATCATCGCCCTGCTGCACAGGTGCAACACAACACTCAATTTAATTCATTACTTTGATCAATCAAAAAAGTAAATAAATTCCACAACCTATCTGACAACGCCAACAAATGTCCTCATGCATTTCCAGGCTGTCCAGAAGGGGAAAGACTGTGATCTTCTCCATCCACCAGCCTCGCTACTCCATCTTCAGACTGTTTGACCATCTGACCCTTTTGCACAAAGGAGAGATGTTGTATGCTGGTCCAGCTAAAGATTCAATGGAGTACTTCTCAAATCTAGGTATGTGGATTTATTAGAAAAACTGCCACACATAGACACATATTTCATTTTTATTCTAATGCATGTGTTTATATACAGGCTACCAAATGGACTCCTTCAGCAACCCTGCTGATTTCCTAATGGACATCACTAATGGAGAAGCAGTGTCAGCATTAGTAACACCCTCTGCAGGTACAAAGAATCGCATGGGTTCAGGAGGTTCATCAGAGTATAAGAACATAAAGATGGTCCAAATGTTTACTTTTCTGCACCTGTCAATCACACATGCAAGTTCACGTCCATGTTGCCATCATGGTCTATGTCTGACGAATTGTAATGCAATGCAGGTTTACCATTTCATACTGTGCCATGTTTCCACAACAGAATGTAAAAACCCTTTGGCACTCAAATACCAACAGTCCCAAATGCATCGGAACGTGCTTGAAGAGCTGGAACACAAAGGCCAGTTGGAGATGGAAGGGGTCAAAGGTCAGGGCATGGTACCCAACTATGTTACCTCATTCTTCTATCAGGTAACTTAAAAAAAAAAACAACATTCAAACTGATTCACTGGTGCCTATAGTGTGTTTTTAGAAATAATGCATTAAAGCAAAAGAGAATTGACTTTATGATGGCTTATTATATCACATGTCATGTGACTTGTAATCTATTTTGTGCGCATGTGTGTGTGTGTGTGTGTGTGTGTGTGTGTCAGTTACGCATTGTGAGTGGCAGGACAATGTGGAACTGTCTGAGGAACCCACAGACTTCGATCGGCCAACTGGGTCTCAGCATCTTTTTCTCCATTCTGATGGGAACCATCTATTACCAGATCCCCTTGACAATGCCAGAGGCTCTGCAGAACAGGTACAAAAGCACAGAAAACACCTGCGACTCAGCGTGACTGCCCTATTTGTTGGCACTTGCAATCGCTCTGCCTGTCACTCTTCCTGCCTCTGTGTATAATATCAGGTAGCCGTGGAAACAGGATGCCAACGGGGAGCAAACACCTGAAAAAAAAAAAACAGTTTACAAATTAAAAGTGTATCAAAATGACATCAAGCTTCCCCCCTCTCTCTCTGTCTCTGTCTCCACAACAGGGGTGGGGCGTTCTTTTTCCTCATTATCAACATGGTCTTTTCCAACCTGTCAGCTGTTGAACTTTTTATCAACGACAGGAAGATCTTCATGTGAGTGAAAGATAAGACTCAGCAGTGTGCGTGTTCAAGGACAGATGCACAGATAAAAGCTTTGCGTGTGTAATCACTAACATACTAAGTCAACAGGTTCATGTGTCATTCGCAATATGTGTTCAATACATTTGTAATGAACATACTACAAATTACACAAACAACAAATACATTCCTACAATAATTTTGATGTACTGACTTGCTCTTGATTTGCTTTCTGACTCTCAATCCACACGTTTCGCATAGCCATGAGAACTCGAGCGGCTACTACAGGACCTCTGTCTACTTCCTGGCCAAGCTTTTTGCGGATCTACTCCCCAACCGCATGATCCCCATCTTCATATTCACAGCCATTGCCTACTATATGATGGGTAACACATGCACGAACACAGACACTGGAAAAAATACAAAAACTCAAACAAAAACAATAAATGCCATCCTCACCCTCTCTATCTCTCTATCAATCTATCTATTTCTCTATCTATCTATCTCACTATCTATCTATCTCTCTATCTCTCTATCTCTCTATCTCTCTATCTATCTCGCTATCTATCTCTCTATCTCTCTATCTATTTATTCAGGACTAAAGCCTGCCTTTGTGGCCTTCCTGTGTTTTGCCCTGAACATGAGTCTGGTCAGCCTGGCTGCGGTCAGCCTGGCTTTCCTCGTATCAGCGAGCGTCTCTTCGTTTGCCATGGCTAACATCCTCATCGCTCTTCCTTTTGTCATCATGATGGTAGGACTCAAGAATACAACCACAAACAAGATAAAATGGAATGGAAGCATTTATCTTGGGACAAATTTAAAACATACATAACATGAGTTTTTTTTTTTCCTGCGTTTCACCATTTCAGGTCTTTGGTGGTTTCCTTGTCAACCTAAATTCAATGCTACAGTGGCTCTCCTGGCTCCAGTGGATCAGCATCTTCAAATATGGAATGAATGTAAGACGGGAGGGACGGCGGCTGAACGCAAGTGTGAGTTTGTGAAACAGACTGTCCACGTTAATTCAACTTGTTTGTCTCGCTGTCTCTTCCCAGGCTGCATTTGTCATTGAAATGACTGATCAGGTGTTTTACACCATCATCAACACCACCACAGTCCCGTGAGTACTGAGTCCTGTCTCTCACACAAGTACACACATACGCACAGATTCACTGAGACTGTCTGTGTTGCAGGTACCCCGGGGAGGCGATTCTGCAGCAGCAGCAGGTCGACTACTCACGGTGGGGTTTCTGGCAGAATGAGGTGGCATTGTTGGGAATCATACTGGCCTGCATGTTCCTGGCATATGTCCAGCTGCGTCGCATAAACCGCTGGACATAACATCTAACTGTTTATTTATTCAGTAATTCATGCACTTTTGTGCTGTTGATCAAACATATGTCACATTAACGTTTACATGAGTGCATTTGCTAAACCACCATAAATGCAAATGAAAGTAAAGACATTTAAATGTATGGAGTTATAACGTTTTTGTAATGATGTAAATTTAAGAAAATGACAAATGTTATAATGCAATGTTTAATGTAAAGTAATTTCATTTCATTTAATGTTTTCCTTTATAAATGCAATGGCCTTTAGACCTGCTGAATATTTCTAACATCTGCATCATCTTGGTATCATAGTAACAAATGTTATCTTTACGTTATCATTACGTTTTGTCTACTCACACGGTTGATGCTTATTACTGTGAGATAACGTGAATATTTTTTGATCTTTCAAAATGCTTAAAATGAACATTTCTGGAATTCTGCACCTGCCAAACACTCAATTAAGCAATATGAGGAGAATTATTTTCTGAAATGTAGCGCTAAGATTCAGCACCTTGATAAATATTATTTAATTCTTCTTTTACTGTGTATTAGTAATTATTTACTATTTCTCTACCTGTTTGTCGCTATTTTTTTATCTGTGTGCTTTCATTTCTTCTATCTGTGTGCTGCTTCACTTTATTGCTGCAGGGAAATTTTAATTTCCCTGAGGGAGTCATCCCAAGGGGATCAATAAAGTTTGTCTAAGTCTAAGTGTAAGTCGAATAAAATCCTGCCTCTCTTTTCAAGTCAACGCCACTGAAAGTCTTCACTCTCCTGTTGCACTTACCTGATGTGATTCTGTGACTTTTGACTCTTTACGTGTCTGTTCTAAAAGATGAGGACTTTGACGAAAACTGCAACAAAAAGCTAAATAAAGTGTATAACAATGGACACCGCTTCAACTAGCCAGCGCGCAAGCTAATGTGCTCCCCACATGTTTTTTTGTTGTTGTTTTTCTTTTTTTGACTCTTCATGTCGTTGCTGACATTCACACCTTGAACTCACACTCGCTCATAAATAAACACACGTGTTGAAACGTTTGGCTGCCGGGAAGATAAGCCGCCACTAAGTACACTTGTGTCCGTACACGAGGGAATGTGCAGCCAAGCCAGCGGCTAAGTCCTTACAAAGCTACTTATAGTAAGCAAGAGGGAAATAATAGTCAACACATCCACTTACTCTTTTTGTCATTGCCTGACAGATAAGTAATTAGTGTTTGGGTAGAAAATGGTGTGTGTGTGTGTGTGTGTGTGTGTGTGTGTGTGTGTGTGTGTGTGTGTGTGTGTGCGCGTGTGTGTGTGATTTCAACATGATTCCTTCCTGCTCTCAGGTGAAAATGTTGCCCTCTGTCTGTTTCTACTGTAAGTGCAGCTCTTGTGAGTAATAATTCCCAACACATCACAAATGAGGTCCGTGTCCCCTTATACCGCATAGTCATTCATAAGTTCAACAATGTTTAATAAACACATGATTTTACTCATGGCACAAAAATTGAGAATGCCACTGCACTGAGAGACAGAACAAACAAAAACAATCTGAAAAAGTCACACACAGGCCAACCATTGTACGGAGCACGTAGCTCAAATGTTCAACACTTGACCCAGTCATTTGTGATGATCAAGTAATGAACATGTTCAAAAATGTTAGTAATGTGTCCTCCGTACTTTTCTCATCATGGAACTTCTCAAATAAAAAAACTAACATGAGAACTTTGGGATCTTTAACGCAGCATTAAACTCTACAAACAGTGCTGTCACGCAGCGTTGTAGTCAAGACCGCAGCAACTGAGACCAAGACATAATCAAGATTATCTTTTTTAAATGCAAGTTTGCTTTTAAATGGAACAGCAGCATTTATTTGCAGCAAGATATCTTTTAATAGATTTCTTTAACATTTTTCTGCTTTGCCAGCTTTTTTAAACTATTTAAAAAAACAACAACTTTGAAATACTAAACCAAAAAATAAATGAACTAGGAATAAGGGGGGGTGTCAGTCTGGGTGTCACAAGCAGAGTGTAACAAGGCAGCAGCTTGATTCTTTTGTGTTGTTATCTGTCACTGCAGTGCTGGCTGAATCCACTGATCAAAAATCCTGAGTTCGCCCGGTCCAAGACCGAGACAAGACCAAGTGGTCTTAAGACCGGTTTTCAGACCAAAATCAATCTCAAGGATTACAACACTACCAGCACGAGTCCTCACACAGTAGGGCAGCTGATGCTCGATTGTCCATCTGCTAGCAGAGGCCTTATACTCCACAGCCCGTCTTCCCTCTCGGGAAAACTCCTCACACTGCCTGGAGACCGTTTCCCACCATCACCGGCATGTTCTCCAGCCCACGGAGCCACTCGGTGCACTTGAGCACCACACGCTCATCCACGCCGTAGTCCTGTTCCTCCTCGTACTCCACGTCGTCGTACTTGTACCTCTCGTTCAGCAGCGAGATCTTCACAATGGAGCTTATGTCCCCTAGTTCGCCTTCACGGCTGTTTCTGGCAGGAGCTCTTCCCCCCGCGGCGCCATGTCTCTGGACGGCCGTTTGGTGCCTTTTGGAGACGTTGTCCCTCCTCCGCCTCGAGTCCGAGGCACCTGCTGGGACGCCCCCGCTGGCCGCATTCCTGGAGGCCTCTCGCTGGCGCCTCTCGCTGTTCCTCCTCTGCAGCAGCACCACAGCTTCAGGTGTGAGAGTCAGCGTGAAGTGGGCTTCCTCCAGGTGCCTGGCCCTGCTCTTCGAATTTGGCTCGTTCCTCAGAGAGCGGCCCACGTGCTTAGACAGCGACTCACCCGAGCTGGACGCGGTGAAGCTGGACGCGGTGAAGCTCTCCGTGGCGGTGCTCGAAGGTGGCGCTCGGCCTCGCCTCTTTGCGTTGACCTCTGACCCCGCAGACACCTCTTTGGCGGTAGGCAGGCGACTCCTCACTTGGCTTTTCTTCCCCAGCTGCTTGAGGTTGGAGGCCAGTCGCTCCTTCACCGAGCTGCCCTTCTCCTCCTTTTGGACCTTGGGTTTACTCGCAGCTGAAGGGCTCCCGACGGGTCTCTCTTTGCCGGCCAGTCCCGACATGGAGCGTGCTATTGCCACGGGCGGGATGAACGGCATTTTGGCGACGCACAGGATCAAGTAGGAGAGCAACTCACTTTTGCTTTTGAAGTGGCGAAAGGTTGAGGGCACAAAGGAGGAGACGTATTCAGCAAAGGGAGACTCTGAAGCATCCTCGGCCATGCAGGTGTCAGGATCGCGTTTGTCCACCAATGATCAGTCGTGCTGACTGCCCCCCAATGGTGGCTTATACCTGAGCTGATGGAGGGCGGGGCGAGAGGATGACCTCAGAGAGAGAGAGAGTGAATACAGGGTTTTTAGCTGCTTGTTACTCTGGGGCTCAATGATCTAAAATAAACCCACACTTCTAATCCTCTGGTGTCATCAGCCAGGGCATGCTTACCACTCACAGTGCCACTCCACATGTATGCTTAGTGCTCCATGGTGGCTTTATTGGCTGGAGACAACAGGGAAGACACATTCCTTTATGGTCATGAAAAAAAAATCAACTTGAAAAAATGGAGTTTGTCTAAGTCTACACTTCCTTGTGCGTTTGACTTTTTGTGATTCACTATTGGGCACGTCATGAGGTCAGTTCAGAGACAGACACAGGAAACTTGAGAAAAAGTATTTATTTCATATAAACAAGTAGAAATCATGGCTTTGGGTCATTTAAAACATCTCACAAAAAGAACACAAACATCTTCACCTTAAATATTTAAATACTGACATCTTGAACATGCCGACCCGAGTAATTCTAAGACAAAATGTGCAAGCTTTTAGTGCAAAAGTCCATTTAAATATGTTACTTTTTTTTTTTTAGAGGAGAGAGACTTTGGTGTTGAGGCTCAGTGTCATTAACAGCAAGTTTTCCTGTGGATGTGGAGCACACGTTGGCAGCGAGGACAAATGTGATAGGCGTCCTTGAAGTGGTCCACAAAGAACGAAATCAGGCAGCATCCCAGCAGCAACCTGCCAGACAGAAATCAAACATGACCATTGGCTTCCGCTGCGTTTGTACTTTAAATCACACCATCATGACTACCATTTAAAGTGGATTTGGTGGTAGTGAAAGGGCTGTCCTCACCCACACAACACAAACACGAGACACATGAGCCACGCAAAGACCCCCACTTTGTAGGTGACGCGCGTGGTGACCTGAGCCTCGCAGGACGGGCAGGTGGTCAGCGCCGGAGAGCGAACGAGCCGAGACTCGTAGCTCACAAACTTTGGCCTGGGGGTCACCGGAGGAAGGGCAGAACCTGAAGAGACCGTGGTGTGGAGAAAAAGCAGAGGACGGCTTAGTTTCAAAAAGCGGTGCGATGTGAACTTCCTCATTCAATCGGCAAGAACACACCTCTATCTAAAACGGTGTGAGGTTTTGAAGGATGAGTCTAGAAATATAAAATAAAACATTGAAGGAACATTTAGACCAGGGGTGGGCAAACATTTTGGCTGGTGGGCCACAATGGGTTATAAAATTTGACAGAGGTGCTGGAGTGTTTGGGTGACTCACCTTGTAGGAAAATAAAGTATATCATGGGATATGTAGAAAACATGTGTCAGTTAAAAATAAACAAAAGCATTACAACAAGATCTCAGTCCTTGAAGCCCCATGGTATTTAGCTCTTTATTGAAATGACTCCTAAAAGACTGAAAGAAATTGACGAAATACAGCCATTTCGTTACATACTTACGGAATAAAAAGCTTACTAGGACGTAGTTTGCCCATGCCTGGTATTTACAGATAACTCTCCAACAATAAGTTCTCAACCATTCCTGTTGCTGGCGCTCCAGTTGCTAGGCTAGACTAAACCGCAGCAACCATTTTCAGGGTAAGAATACATGTTCAAAACGGCTGGTATGGCTTTGAGGTAGGCGTGTACCTGTGAAGGAGAGTTGATTTTTGGTGGAGCAGCCGATTCCCGGTGAGAAGGAGAAGGACGGAGGAGGTGGCGGAGGGCTGAACTGTGAGTTCATGTGGTAAACTCTCGCCTCCGACCCCGTCAGATACTCATCTGAGACAAAGTGAAAAGTTTGCATGTGTTCCTCCCCCCTAAACCGAGGACCTCACCCATATCTACAGCGTTGGGTTGAAATTGTTTTTACCTGGCAAGAAGTACAGCGGTGGCGTGGGAAACGGTTTGTCCACTTTTGATGACGGCTCCATTTGACGACTGAGTGATAGGACAACAAAAATGCTGAGAATCAAACTGTGCTTTGACTTTGCCTGCAACAAGAGGTGGTTTGTCTGGAGGGGTCCACCAGGTGCACTGCAGGGACACTAATTGAAACCTTTCTTGATTGGTCTAAGAGTCTGTTACCCACAAGTCAGGAGGGAAAATAATATCTTTATCCATCTTGTCTTCACCGGAGAATGATATATTCTTCCTTTGTTTCCCCTCTTAGCAGGCAGCTCTTATAGATAGCAGGAACATTTGAATTTAAAACAGTCTCAGTTGAATTTACTCAGTTGAACTTTTAATAGTTTGTTAAATTCCTTGGTTACATGGTGAAAGGCTTTGCATGAAGCTAAATGTTTCATTAAAAAAAAAAGAAAAAAGTATTGTTAATCTTTCTGTTAAAAAAAAACCACACATTTTAATTTATACTAAAAGTTTGACCAAAAAGTTGTAGTTGCAGACATGATCCGCCACTTACTTTGTTACGGCGTGTCAGTATTATTTTGAGGCAATTTAAAAAAAAAAAAAAAGTAATATGATTAATATGACTTTACTTTGACATTGCATTCAACCTGTCGTGAAACAAATTCCACTGTCCTCTAGTTTCATTTAAAACGCGCATGAGGATGTGGCTTTTGTGGCCGTGGGAACTTTGAGTTTTAGTGACTCCTGCCTCTGGGTGACGCTGGCCTGAGCTGTTTCGCCCCTATAGTTCGTGTAAAAAAGACGGACCTGATACGTTGCATGGCGGTTTGGTTCGCGCTATGCACTAGATGGTGGTGTTTATAAACCGGTCAAGCCACTTTGGCAGTTCCTATGGTTTCCACGTTAGCCACTAGAGGAGCTATTTCTTGCTGCTCGCAGTTGGTGTGCGAGACATCCGAGCGAAGGTCTTCAGTTGAATGTAACAGCCAGCGTGATGATGCTAAGCTAGCTGTCAATCAGGCATCCACGGGTTTTGCAGCTCAGTTCGCCACCGGATGCTCCCGGTCGTATCCTCCCGGCCGTCTTGACATTCCCTCTACATTCCTGGACGAATTCGTGTCGACTGACCAGAGTCCGCGAATTCGGGTCCATTCCTGATCGAACCTTTCCCCGATAACGTAACTTAGCTTGGCGGCTAACGAGAGTGCTCACTCGGAGAACTGGACTGACGAGGTGAGTTAGCAGTGGGGCTAGCCCAATGTATGGCTAGCAGTGGAGATATGGTCGGAAGTAAAGGCATCTCCAGCCTAGGAAATGCCGAGGTCCGATAAAGTGCAAGGGGCCCCCACTGAAGTGGAGGTCCAGTGTAAGACTTGCATATATGTGCTCAAAATTGCCTCAATATCTACTAGGCCTAAACATCGCCGGCGAACACCCAGCGCTAACCACTCGATGTACTAGTAACGTAACGTTTGTAATGTTGTGCTAGTTAGACGCCGAGTCTGCCAACTGACCTAGTAGTTGTTGCACAGTGAGTCGCTGTGGAAATCAGATTCTCTTCATTGCATATTGCGAATGGTGTGCGGTGGAATCTGGCACTGCTGCCAAAGTAAATGGGCTAACGTTAGCTCAGTATTTTGGTACGATATCTGATTACTTGGAGGGGCTTGAAAAATATTTCCAGCTAATGACAGTTTGTCCATTTTTGAAGCTAACACACCTAGCTACTAACATGGAATCCAACCCTCGTAACAGTACTGAACAACATTTGACTGTTTTCTCTCTTTGTGCTTATGAATACAGACATTTTACGAAGTGTTCTATGAGGCGAGCGGAAGCAGGCTGGCTACATTTAAAGTTTTGTGCATCTGTCGGCGCACAGTTTCTCTCCCTGTCGCAACAAAGTTTTTTGCTGTGTGACTTCGCAGAGTTCCACTTAAAGGACCACACCCAGACAAGATGTCCCTTCATCAGTTTCTGTTGGAACCCATCACCTGCCACGCGTGGAACCGCGACAGGACACGTAAGCCCCAATTAGTCCCGCCGGCGTCCCAGTTTACTATCCGCGCCAGCAGATCACATCATGGCTCTGGAGATTTTAGTCACACACATTTTGCTCTTTGTGCTGAAACGTGTGAGCACCATAAAGTGCTCCATCTTGCCTTGTTCTTGCTGCTCTTTGTCCCTTTTAACATGCTGCCCTCTTTTCTGTTAGAAATTGCCATCAGCCCCAATAACCATGAAGTTCATATCTACAAGAAGAGCGGCAACCACTGGGTTAAGACCCACGAGCTGAAGGAGCACAATGGACACATAACAGGTATGTCATCAGACGGGCTTCAGGGCCGAGGTGTGTCAGCGTGTGGGTCAGCTCATATCCGTGTTTACGTCGTCATCATATGCAGCCAAATGTTCCCTAAAAGCATAGACGTTACTATTTGAACACAGTTGTTGTTTCTTATGACATTGTACTCAAAACATTAGACACTACAATCTTCAAATGTGTTGTTTCTTTAAGAATCAAATGTCAAGAGAATTACTCTAAAGGATATTCTATTCTATACGCTGTGCGTTTAAAATATCAAGAGCTTTATTGACCAGGTTTATGCATGGAAAACATGGAATTTAACTACAGTTTGGCTCCGTTGTCTGTACATAGATCAGAAAACTAACAAAACAAAAAGACAGTAAACAATGTGCAACTTGCCGGTGGAATAAAAATATGTACAATAAACACAAGAATATATACAATACAAAAATACAAATATGTTTGAATACATGGCTATTTGGAGAGGAATCATGAGCTCACTGACAGCCCACTGAACACACAGGACCTGTCTGTCCGGCCTTGCCTCTACCTCTGTCTCACTGGCTTGCTTAATTTTTATTTATTTTTTCTTTGCTGCTTTTTACAGTATTCTTTAGAGTGGAATCTTCTCAAAAACGTGTTTCAGAAAATAGTTATAAAAGTTATTAATAAGAATACATTTTATTTATAAGCGGCTTTCTGAACAGACCAGGACACTTTACAGGTTCAGACCAATTCAGTAAAGCAACAGTTAAAAGCTACACACAGAAAAGAGTAAATATTAAATAATAAAATAAAATAAAAAGGAACAACACAGTTAGACAGAGTAGATCATTTTAAACAGATGAGTTTGAGTATGGATTTAAATATAGGAGGAGAGTCAACGTCACAGATGTCTGATGGGAGAGCATTCCAGAGTTTCTGAGTAACATGTAACCAGTAGTCTGTTAACTGTAAATCTATTTTCACTTTTTCTTGGCCAGGTATTGACTGGGCTCCCAAAAGCGACCGTATTGTGACATGCGGAGCGGACCGTAACGCCTACGTGTGGTCCCAGAAGGAGGGCGTGTGGAAGCCCACGCTGGTCATCCTCAGGATCAACCGAGCCGCCACCTTCGTCAAGTGGTCGCCTCTGGAGAACAAGTTTGCAGTGGGCAGCGGCGCTCGCCTCATCTCGGTCTGCTACTTCGAGTCTGAGAACGACTGGTGAGACGCAGCAACACGCGTGTAACTGTAGTCCAGTTGTAATCGAGATTGTCTGCCCTTTATCAAGCGCAAATGTACTTTTTGCCCTACGGTGAGAGTGTTGTGGTGGCTTCTTGTCGTAGCATCCATGGGGCCAAGGAATAGCAAATATGGTAACTAGCGAAAATAAAAATAAAAATTTTGATGTAAAAAGTGTTGGTTGACTGATTAATATTGATTATCGGTGAATCATTATGTTTGTTTGTTTTATTACGTTTGTTCAAGGATTTATGGTTTAGTTGTCTTTTTTTGTCCCGTCTCACACTAAGTGTGTCTCTTTATGTTTTGTTTTTTTCATTTTCTCACCTCAGGTGGGTGAGCAAGCACATCAAGAAGCCAGTCCGCTCCACCATCCTCAGTCTGGACTGGCATCCCAACAACATTTTGCTGGCTGCTGGATCCTGTGACTTCAAATGCAGGTGAATGTCACTGACTGTACTTTTACAGTCAATCAAATAGAAATGCCGAGATCTCCTCTCCCCTTTAGGATTTATTTTATTTTTTTATTTTTTCTTCTTTTTTGCTCTAACACTAACAACCCCGTCCCTCTCTGGCCCTCCAGGGTGTTCTCAGCCTACATAAAGGAGGTGGAAGAGAAACCAGGTCCCACGCCCTGGGGCAGCAAGATGCCATTTGGGGCCGTGCTAGCAGAATTTGGAGGGGCGGGTGTGTATCCCTTCCCCAATGTGTTCATTAAGACGCTCTTCCCCGTGGCTCGCTGTAACAAGATGCCCTGTTGTTTGTGCGCTGTGTGCGTCAGGCGGAGGGGGTTGGGTCCACTCGGTCTCCTTCTCGGCCTCTGGGAACCGCCTGGCCTGGGTCAGCCACGATAGCACTGTCACTGTGGTGGACAGCTCCAAGACTGCAAGGTAAAGCCACACCTCCTTGCATTGAGACATCTTGTTAAAAATAAAAAAATAGAGGCGCATATTCGTGATTAAAATATATATGCTGGGTAATTTTCCTTCCGTTCCACACTTAAATGTCGAACTCTGCGGTATTTAAAACTAGCAGCCAACCAATCAGCTTTGAGTCGTGTTGTAAAATAGCAGGGTGCAGGAGACTAGATAAGATAAACTTTATTGATCTGACAGGGTCAAGGTGTTGAAGCAGTTAAAGACATTTGCTCCAAAGGTCATTGGCACTACAATATGAATCAGTAATTGTTTTTGTACAGTGCACACTTTTCATTGTGGAGTTACTGTGTTACTTATTGCATTTGCAGCATACATAAATGTTGTTTCTATGATTTAAAGCTCAGGCCAGTGTCGCTGTGTGTGCTGACTGTGGAGTGTAAATAATATAGAATAATCATCTTTATGTTCAGTCCTTCGCAGCTGAAGACGGAGTTCCTTCCGCTCCTCAGTGTCATTTTTGTTTCAGAGAACAGCCTCGTAGCCGCGGTAAGCATCGCACAGTCTCCTCCTCCCCCTCCTCCTCCTCCTCCTCCTCTTCCTCCAAAGAATCTCAAGTGAATGCTGTGCACGTGCCTGCATCCTCAGGGTCACGACTGTTGCCCCATGCTGTTCCGCTGCGACGACGGCGGAACGCTGACGTTTGTGTCCAAACTGGACCTCCCTAAGCAGAGCATCCAGAGGAACATCTCCGCCATGGAGCGCTTCAGGAACATGGATAAGCGAGCCACCACTGAGGACCGCAACACTGCCCTGGACACACTGCACCAGAACAGCATCACGTGAGTCACCACATAGTTCCCACTACCTCATCTTATAGCCGGAAACAGAGTCCCCGCTTCTTCTGCCAGCATTAAAGCCACCCAGCAACCTCGGAACCTTTAACTATTCCAATTTTAATTTCTGCTCTGTCCAAAGACGGAAATCCCCAGAAATGTTTCTGATTCAGTCTAAGTAAATTGTTTGAAATGTATTGATATCAAAATTTCACAGGGCTCTAAAATATCTGCAAGTCCACTATACATCCTTTTTATCCAGGGTATTTTTCTTTAGAAAGTGAACTTGAGTGATTGAGCTTTTCCGCTCTGGATCCCCTCATCATTTTTGAGTGTCAATAACTTCAGCTCGACAACCAGATTTGCATAAGTGTGGGATTTACGATGGCCATTATGGGCAGATGGTAAATGTAGTCCCCACTTCCCTCCACTTTGCTTCTTTATGTCCCACTGCGGGTGGAAAAAACCCCTTGCACTTTCTACGCATTAGTCCTTTATTGGAAACCATCACTATAACACAACATTAAGTCACTTCCGGCGCCACCTTACTGTGAACTGGACAATACCGTTACTTTCCCACAAGCAAAGTGAGCTGATTGTTCCAAATTCGGGATTGCAGCCATGTCTACTGTTTGTGACTCCAACATGGTAAACATGTGAGTGTGATGTTCTAAAAAGTTCCGCAGCACTTAAACTGCACCTTCGTGTCTTTAGCCAAGTGTCTATCTATGAGGGAGACAAAAGGGACTGTCGCAAGTTCTGCACCACAGGCATTGATGGAGCAATGACCATTTGGGACTTCAAGGTAACACACACACCATCATCATCATCATCATCATCATCATCATCATCATCATCATCATCTCACACCTCCCTACTCTAAATCCCACATTTGTTTTCCTCCCTCAGAGTCTAGAAGCTTCTATCCAGGGTCTCCGCATCATGTGAAGAAATGAATGAATGAAGATGAAGAGACGCTGCAGCCTCACCTCTCACCTCCCTCCCCGCCCCGCCTCCCCCCGCTCCCTCTCCCCAGACCACCCCCGCCCCCGCAACGCAGCCAGAAACACACAACAGACCACCTGTATCGAGTGTCTGCTGAAGCACTGATCACGCCGTAAGAAACACTCGTGTGAGTGTGTGCAAACACTCTTAAGAAACACTACATGCACGCACACACACACACACACACACACACACACACACACACACACACACACACACACACACACACACATACACACAAACATACTCTGAGCTGACGTGTGACATCACTGTTGATTTTTTTTTCCTCGTTTGTTTGTTTTTAAAATGAAGGTTAACCAGGTGTCATAGTGGAAGGTTCTCTGACACGTATTATAACGTGACGTGAAGTGTGTGTTTTTATGTTCTCTAACCTCCTGTACCAAACACTAAAAGGTGCGTTTTATCCTAAAGTCAGACTGCATTTCACCACAGGTTAACCTTAGCACGACCTCTGAATATTGCAAATGAAGTAGATGGGGAAGGGCTTGACGTGTGCACCTCCTTCCCCAGCAGGTGAAGTCGTTGTTGTGATCCGGACCCCGGGTTATTGATATTTTGAGGTCATGTTGGAGGTTGGCTGTAGGCAGCTGCACGCGATCTGACGGTGGCGAGAGAAAGCGGCAGCTGTCTATAAACGGTGCGGAGTCACGGCTGTCCAGCACTGGACTCTGTAGCTACTTCACTAAAACCACACAGGATGGAGGATTTCTATGTAACTGGTCATGGGATAGACATGAAATAAAGACGAAATACATTTACAGAACACAAGCCACCGACTGCTGTCTTCCTTTGTCGCGTTCAGTGGATGGTAAGGTTAGCCCTGCGTTAGCCATGTTGGTTCAGTATGTTTTATGTACTGGGTGATCACTTTATGATAATTCACTCCTCTGGCGTTGTCAGTGTTTTAATAATACCTTTGTTTTTTTGTATCCCAGACTCTAATGATTATCATAGATATCCAGAAAACAGTATTGATCCCTCAGAAACACCTGGCCCAGACTTCTAACACTTACCAGGGAGATGTATCAGTGATATTATAATGTGACATTAAAAGATGAGCCATTTCCAGAACTGTATTATGACACAAACTTCATCAAAAGCAGTGGAAGCAAAAGTGTGAGGGATATTTGGCTTAAAGGTAAAATTGATGAAAAGGTTATTTCAATAGTGATACACCACCAGAATAGAACATTTCAGTAGAAGTGATGTCCTTGGGGACAAATGGCAAACTGGTTGGTGTGCAACGACCATTACGATCTTGTTTCCAGTTTATCGCTGGTGCGCAGCAGCATGTTGTACAGTAAGTACTGAAACATAACAGTTGGATACAAGCACTCAAAGGTTAGAGGCGGTCAAAGTAAGTCTGGGAAGGTCATGGTGCATTCTGAAATTTCATCTGAAAGCAGAATATCTCAAACTTGAAGTGATGTTTATAGAAGTACAGCTAAGGGTAATTGGATAAAGTGACTTATAGCCATAATAACCATATTGAGGAAGATGTATATGCATCTGTACTGTGGTCTTAACTGTTGTTTACTAGTGGCCAACCAACTAACCAATAATTGCACAAAGAAGAGGGTGTCTTGTACCAGATATCTATTATTTGCCATCTGGATACAGGAATTGACACCATGAGTTAAAATAGTGTCATTCATAATCTACATATAGTTTTTATGTTAATTGTCGCAAAGACATGTTAGATTGAATTTACCCTCGAATAAACTGAATTGAAGAACTTTCAAGCCCCAAAATGCAGAATAAGATGATGCAAGAAATTCAACCAGGCTGCTATTATGAAATTTGTCATTCTTTAAATTTACTCCAATTTGCTAATAAATAAAGAGGAAGTGCCAAAGCTGTAAGTTCAAACCAGTTTCTGAGGGTTGATCAGTAAAACAAAGTGAGAATCTTTTTTCAAGAAATTCATATTTAAAAAAAGGTGAAAGTTTTTAAAAACTTAGACTCTCAGTATTGCCAGCCCTTGTTTGCTGCCGCCACCCTTTTCCGTGCTCCTCTGAGCAGTGTACTTTTTCTCCCCGCCCTGCTCCCTTGTTCCTCTTTCTTTATTCAGTGACAGGCTCCTCCCTCTTCTTTTCCGGGTCTGTCATGCTCTATACGCTTTTTCTTTGCCTCCCCTCCTGGAACATTGTACTCATGCTCCTCCCTCTCTCCCTTTTTTCCACTGAAGCAAAAGCCTCAAACTTCTCTGTCCCGTCTTGGACCGGCAGAGACTAAAGCAAATCCCCCAACCCCCAAGTGTTCTCTGTCTTTATAGACGTGTCACACCCATGTTCTGCTCTGCCTCTGCAAAAGACTGCACAGACTTCCTGTTTTCATGCATGCCCCCTCCTCTTCCTCCCCATCGGAGCGCCACTGTACCCTCCTCCACTTCCCCCCTCTGACCTCTCCTCCCTCTCAGCTTCTCTCCTGCTGAGCTCACTCTGTCGTTGGCGTTCGCGTTGACTGGCCAGAGTCCGCGAGCTGAGCGCCCTCATCTCCTCATCTCCTCAACTCCTCATCTCTGACTCCGCTCACTCCTTGTAAACCCATCTCAGCGGCCGCTCACCCATTCATCTCTCTGCCCAGCCCTCAGGGTAAGTAGTCTAGAAAATATTTAACACTTGACTGAGTTTGCTTTTGACATGCCTGCAGTATACACACACGCACACACACACACACACACACAAGCACACAAAGTTATGCGTAATGCATTTCCAGGAAAAGAAGGGTCTGTTAGTGTGCAACAGGCACTCCTCCAGCCCGCACACACTCACTGAGCACACAGCTATAGGTGGAGGTTGGAGGTTATTGTGTGAAGGAACCGACTAAGATGGAGAGCTGTACTTCCTCTGTGTGCACTCCCGCTGTAACATATGGGGGATGTGTGTTGCCCTCAAACTGCATCATTCCTCTCATACCTCTGGGAGTCTGGATTCCATTATCGTGGCCCCAGTGAGATAAGCTTTGTTTTTGGGTTTTTTTCCCCTACTGCACATGTTTTTAAAAACAGCTGAACAGCTTTGGGGGAAAAAAGAGGTCTGAACAAACTCTTTGTATTTATTCGCAGAGCTGTTGCAACATTGTCGAGTTTGCCTCCTATTTCTTTTTTCTTTTCTTTGCTTTTGTCCTTGTAACACCAACATTCTACCTTCTGCTTTTTTGTAGACCTGACTGGCGTACATCCCCTCATTTCCTCTTGCCACTTCCTGGTCTGTCTGTGACATCTCATTGGCCATGGCCTACCATAGTTTCCTGCTGGAACCAATTAGCTGCCACGCCTGGAACAAGGATCATACCCGTAAGTCTGCTCAATCTCGCTGATTGGTCGCTCCCGGCCTAAAGTTTTCAGCGACTCTAAATCGTCTCACCCCAAAACCTCCACTGCGTTTCGATCGTAGTCGTCACAGATTGTCTTGCTCTTAACCAGATGGTGCTCTGGAGAACAAACACTGTCATACTCTAAGGTTTTTGATTGGCTCTCAGGTGGTAGAAGGTATTTCCTGTTTCCTGTAAGAGTGACGCGGCGCCCAGAGGCCCTTATGAAAGGCTCTTGTGTTCCGTTATAGCTCCAGGAAATGAAAGCCATATTTGGCCGTTTTGATCGGCGCTTCAATTTTGGGTAATAGAGGATGAAACAGCCGTCCCTTGTTGAGTCGCACAGTCACGTAGTTGTAGTTTTTGCTCAACTTCCTGGCTCACAACATGCACACGCAGCAGCCACAATGCTGCTCTAAGACAAACACCGCGACTGACTCATCTGCTGACTAAAACACGCACAGGGTTTTCCGCTTTAAGGGAAGGAAGGTCACCCTTCTCAAACACTGTCTGTTTAAAGAAGCCACAAGACTGTTTGAGGCCTGCAGGCGGACACAAGCTACCTTTCTTTTTTGGTTGTTGCTTTCATGGATGAGTCAGCTGCTCTTTGATGCCCATCATAAACTTTGCACTCATAAATCTTGCCAAAAAAGCGTGCTTGCTGTTTGTGCTGACCCTCTTCTCACAGCCTGTGTGTTTTTATCTCAGAGATCGCACTGTGCCCCAACAACCATGAGGTCCACATCTACAAGAAGGATGGGACCAAGTGGAGCAAGATCCATGAGCTGAAAGAGCACAATGGGCAAGTGACAGGTGAGACAGCTGATGTGAATAAGTGCAGTCTTTAATGGTAACTCTGCATTTAGCATGTAGCTCTTGTTACTGTCTTTGTGAAATATTGGGTTCACAAGAGAGGATTTAAAATACCTATGTGTACACGCTAAAACTGGATCTGAAGCTAATAGATGCTTAACATTCCATAGCTTAACTTAGCTTAGCTTTGCTGGGCACTGGAAAGGACTAGAAACAAAGGAAAATGTTTGCAAGTAGTTTGTAACACGTATGCTCACTTCATCCACCTGTTGCACAATTCACTCACAACAACAACATTTAAGTATGAACATTTAAGCTGTTACAACAGGGTTTGTTTTGTTTTTTTTAACTGAATGTAGCAGTTTGACTAAGCGGTGGCTCAGCAATCACCCGAGACATCACTACCTACCTACCAAAAAGAGGAGCTAGCTAGCTCGCCAAAGCTAGCTAAAGGCCTGGAAGGCATCAACTAAAATAAGCAAGGTTTTAACTAAGTTGTTTTGTCAAACACAAATACATTTCCTGTTATGCCTTAAGATATGTGTTTTCATTGTTTTACAATCAAAAATTCAGTGAGAGTCTTTTCCTCCTGCAGGTATCGACTGGGCTCCTGACAGCAATCGCATCGTCACCTGCGGAGCGGACCGTAACGCCTACGTGTGGACCCTGAAGGAGGGCGCTTGGAAGCCCACCCTGGTCATCCTCAGGATCAACCGCGCTGCCCGCTGCGTCAAGTGGTCACCGCGGGAGAACAAGTTCGCCGTGGGCAGCGGCTCGCGCCTCATCTCCATCTGTTACTTTGAGCAGGAAAATGACTGGTGAGGCCTCACCTCGGCGCATGACTTCCTGTTTCACACCAACAAACGTGATGTGTGGATCACATTGTCGCTGTCTGCTGTCACTTGTAGGTGGGTGTGCAAGCACATCAAGAAGCCAATCCGCTCCACCATCCTCAGCCTGGACTGGCATCCGAACAATGTCCTGCTGGCAGCTGGGTCATGTGACTTCAAGTGCAGGTTCATACAACTTCTTCCTTCTGTTCATCATAGGAAATTATTCTCTTTTGCCCCCTTGCACTGATGCTTCAGCTTTTCTTCAAATATTTTAAACTGACTTCAACACAGCTTTGTGAATCTAGAAATCAAAATTGGACATTTATATTTATTCAGCTAGTAGTCTAATTAAAATCAAAGATGCTGACTCAGTCAAAAACTGGCTTTATTTTACAGTATATGTACATATTGCAACTGAAGCAAATCATTAAAAACATCCCTGAATACATAACAAGGGAACTGCACCCTAATGTAGATATCTGTCCTGGTCCTTCTCTTCGCCTCACCCTCTCGCCCCCAGAATGTTCTCCGCCTACATCAAGGAGGTGGAGGAGAAGCCGGGTCCCACGCCCTGGGGCAGCAAGATGCCATTTGGGGAGATGTTGTTTGAGTCCGGGGGTTCTGCTGCTACTCAGGCTATAGGTGGAGGTGGCGGGTGGGTGCACAGCGTGTGCTTCTCGCACTCCGGCAACCGCCTGGCCTGGACGTCCCACGACTCCACCCTGTCCGTTGCAGAGGGAGGCAAGAGCGGCACGTAAGTTGGGGCTGGGCCTGCATACCTGTGTGTCTGTTTGGGTGTGTGCTGCAACAGTCTCACCTTTGTCCCGACCCCTCAGGGTGAACAGTCTGCGCTCAGAGACGCTCCCTCTGCTGTGTGTCACCTTCATTACCGAAAACAGCCTGGTAGCTGCCGTGAGTGTCCAGCTTGTTTTTATGGAGCTTTATCAATCATTTTTAATTTTACATTAATCTTGATTTTCTGATCCAAAGGCTTGACATATACTTTTTCAATCAAAATATAATTATAAATATAAATCTGGTATTTCTTGTGAGGCTATACCGATAAAAAAAAAAAGATGTCCTCACATTGCTGTTTCTGCAGGGCCATGACTGTTACCCGATGCTGTTTGTATACGACGGCGCCAAGGGCAGCCTGACATTTGGCGGGAAGCTGGACGTTCCCAAGCAGGCAGCTCAGAAGGGCATCAGTGCCAGGGAACGTTTCCAGAACCTGGACCGTCGGGCCTCAGAAAACCAGACCACCGACAAAGACCTGACCACTGTTCACAAGAACAGCATCAGGTAATAAACACAAGCTGCATGTCATGAGTCTGGACAAAAGATCCAGATGTTTAAATGTAACTAAGAAAGAGCACATATGTGTGTGTACAGTACAGTTAGTGTAGGATCAGCCAAGTACAGCTTTTATTGCTGATTTTGAAGTGCCACCATTTTCTAGTTAAGGGTAATTTTTCTTCCCACATTATGTGTTTGCCTTCATATGGAAATGTCCCCCCAAATTTTTCAGTCAAATCTCAGTGTTGACTGGAGGACGGAACCAGTGCGCCAAGTTCTGCACAACTGGCATGGATGGAGGAATGTGCATCTGGGATGTGAAGGTAACACGCGCGGTTATGTGGTTAAATGTCTGTGTACTTGCTATCTTGTGAGAAGGACATGTTCCCATTGTATTTTTCTATTCTTTTGCAGACTCTGGAGTCCGCAATGAAGAACCTGAAGATTGTCTGAAATGAAGTTTACATAGCCACCATGAAGTATATTAGCTTTTAGAGTTATGGAGAAAACTTCTGCCTTATTACGCAAAGCTTCTTGGCCAAATTATAATCAGGGTATTCTTTTTTAAAGAGATGTATTCAAGTTTAACGACCAGACCTGGGGTCAAACTCTGTTGCTCCTTTGTTTTGTTTCAATCCAACTCTGTGGGCAGACGGGCTAACCTCAGTTCTGTAAATGGTACTTTAGGAGTCTGAGCTAATGCATTTTTTTTTCATTCATCATGATGAAGGGCTACAACTCTCATTTAAGCTTATGCTGGTCATAATTTGCACCTAAATAAAAGATTGCTGTTACATGTATTGCATTTGTGAGAATGTTACAGTTACTGAATTTCATTAAGATGTCTTACATGAAAAAAACAAACAAACAAGAACAAGAACAACACTGCTGATATTTTAACAAGGAATTAGGCATTTCAAGTAGTTAGGTGCTGCTACATTAATCACATTTTTGTTTAAATAATCTATAAATAAAATTTACAAAATGCATATAATAGATGCTTAAATTTTATTAAGATTAAGAATCTCTTTTTCAAGGGTGTCCCGGCCAAGGCCAGGTTATAGGAAGCAGTTTTTAAAAAGTTTCAAAACAAGGGGGGGGGCGGGGGGGGGGGGTAGCAGTAAAAGTTACAGATTTCATACAGAGGCCAGTCAAAATAAACCATGTGCATAAAAAGTACAAAGCACAAAGGTTTCTAACGCCCAGTCCCTGCAGTTATAAGCCGCGGTACAATGTACTGATGAGGCATTGCAGCTTACAGTATTACGATGCATGCACATTATGAGTATATGCATGCATAAACGAAGCAGACTATTTATTTTTAAATGTTATATAATTAGTCTGAGACCGTCGGTCATCCCTTCTGGCGTTCCCAACTTCCTGGCTTGCAACATAAGAACGAGCCCCATCGCGTTCGATGACGCGCCTGTAGCGACACCTAGAGGCTTAATCCAGAAGTGCAAGTAGCAGGAATTTCCACGCAGCCATGAATCAGTCACTCAGAAAATGATGTGGCAGCCGTCAGCGGTGGAAAACAAGCCTCCTCTCTGAGTCGTGATGTGGTGAGCCGGCTCCAACCCAGAGCAGAGAGGGAGAGAGAGAGGGAGAAGGAGAGAGAGAGAGAGAGAGAGAGAGAGAGAGAGAGAGAGAGAGAGAGAGAGAGAGAGAGGGAGAGGGAGCGAGAGAGAGGGAGAGAGAGAGAGAGAGAGAGAGAGAGAGAGCCCGCGCAGCATCAACGCCGTGCAACAGAAAGAGGGGGGGGCGGTAAGAAGAAGAAGAAGAAAAAAAAAATAGGGGCTGTGTCCTCAGAGACCATCCCCGACACGACGCCCACACTTCCGGACTGGAGCCACTGGAGGCAGCTGGGTCAGGATGCTGCTGCTGCCGCCGCTGCTGCTGCTGCCTGTGATGACAATGAGGCTGATGCTGATGCTGAGATGAGGATACGACCACCTCCACCACCACCACCACCTCCTCCACGACGACGACGTCCCCTCGGCCACGCGGCGATGCTCGTCGCGCGCCACTGAAGACCCAATCGAACCGAACCGCCGCGCGACTCAACACCGGGAGGATCCGGGCTGTGTAGCGCCCCGCTGTCTGTCTCTCTGTCTTGTCTGCTGTCAACTGTTGCTGATTCACACTGTCAATGAATCTGATCAGGTAGGTGGAACCCGCCCGTCACACCATCATCATTACCATCACCATCATTATCA
The DNA here is from genome assembly GCF_046127955.1 of Nelusetta ayraudi. Classification (NCBI taxonomy): domain Eukaryota; kingdom Metazoa; phylum Chordata; class Actinopteri; order Tetraodontiformes; family Monacanthidae; genus Nelusetta; species Nelusetta ayraudi. The sequence continues at coordinate 11,457,832 of NW_027466054.1, read as the reverse complement.
TCATCTCAGATCTAAATCTGGGGCTTTACCGGCGGTGATGAGCAGGAGCCGCTCGTTGTTCCCAAATTAACATCTTTATGTTTTCCATGATGATGTAACAGTCTTGTGGCTGGGATGTTTGCGTGCGTTATTCCTGCACACGCACACGTACACACACCTCACTGCTCATCATCATCATCATCATCATCATCATCATCATCATCATCATCATCTTCCTGTCTTCTGCTGTCTTCCTTTAAACACACAGAGCAGGCCGAGGCACGAGTCCCCTCGTTTACTCACCCTCAGACACTGCAGGGCAGCCCCTTTGCTGTGAGTCCTGCGTGGCAGCAAAAGGAGGAATTCAAATGAAACACAACAGTAGGGACAGTTATCTTAACAAGTCCTTTGCAGATTGTCCCCATGTCGTTTTTTTTTAAATATATATATATATACAGCATGTTTTGTTTGTTTTAATGTATAAGAAATAAGTCCATGATGTGCATCACGACTTGCCCAGACCGCAGGGAGGCATTTTGTGGTTTCCAGACCAGCAGATGTCTAGATTATATTAATATGATGTAATAAATCAACAGAGGCCACAGGTTACATATCTTCATAACTAAAATAGTATGTATATAGTTTTTGCTTGGGTAAAAAACAAAAAACAACAAAAAAAAGTAAAGATTCAGTGATGATTGAAGCTGTTTTTAGCTCCTTAGCAAAAAATAATGAGGCCTGTCAAACCCCTTGAGCAAAAAAAAAAAAAATCCCTGGAGCGTGCAGATGAAATCAAAGACCAAAACCAATCTCATCAGTGGTCAGTGTGTTGTCATGCTAAAGACCGGAGCGCTGGGCCAATTGTGCTATTGACATTTTATAGCACAAATTATCTAGCTTGAATGCACCGCTGCCAAGTTGCTTTTGTTATTACATAGATTCTTCCGGACGGCTGAAGCTCTTTCTTCCTCAGCAGAGCACGAGCACCTGTCCTTTTCTCTCTCCTCACGCTGGATATTGATTAAACGATTTCTAGATGACAGAATATGATTACCATAATCAATAAATCAATTGGTCAGTACAGTGGCTGGAAATAAAATCTCTAAAGTCGACCTTCTTTTTAAATGAACATAGCTTTTACAATCACCTTTTATTGCTAAATTGACCGCAAGGCTGTATGTCTTGTTTACTGTTTCTTTGTGGTCTTTATTGCTCATAAGAAAATGTCCCTCGACATGAAACAAAGCAGCTCTGCTTCTCTACTCAAAGTCCAGTCGGTGTCTCTCTGTCTGGCCCCTGGCCTGTTAATTATCATCCAGCTTGATAAAGTCATTAATATCCCCGGCCAAGCCTGCCGGGCCCTGGCACTGATGCAAACATGCAGTCAGTCAGCGAGAGGCCAGAGTTGGATGCAGAGCAAGCAGCCCTCTGATCTGGGACAGGATGCCCTCTTTCTGGGCTGTGCCACTTAGTATTAATAACCTGGAATGAGTGTCACTCTCAGAGCATCTGCCCGAGGTCCAGAAACGTGATTTCATAGAGATACGGAACTGGAGCCAAGTGTTTTAAAGAATAATCTCCTAAGTGACTGTCACCATGCACAATATAACTGGATACAGGCACATCAGAATTTAGTTTTCCCCAAAGGGTCAGCAGCATTAGGATTCAAAAGATATGAACAAGTGGACGGCAAGAAAACATCAGTACACCCTAAAATTAGTATGTTACGTTATATGCGTCGTGTGTATCGTTTTTTTGCAAGGAGGTGACTCATACATGTGCATCTTTGTCGACCGAAAGATTATTTGCAATCATGGCTGGATCCTCAGTGTTTTCACCATTGGGTGGAAATTGTTTCAGTAGGAAGAGAAAAACAATAGTGCACCGCAGTCACGTCGATGAGCTCTTGATCTGGGTAGGATTCCCTTTTAGGGGGCTGCCGTCTCCTCCCTTTGTGTTCCATTAATCTCTGAATTGTGTGTGCGTTGTGTGAGGGAAGGAGACATCACCAAATCTGGGACTCTTGTGATATCCGGCCTTTTGCGAGATGCAGCATGAAAACAGGGAGGGGTTGTGTGTTTTTTTTTTTTGTTTGCGTGAGTCTGCACAGACGTCTTCGCTTGGCTGCATGTTAATTTAATCAGCAGGAAGCACCGAGGAGACGTCTGCACTCGAGAAGTGAGGCAAGTCAGATGAAAGAAACAAGGAGGTTTCTGGTGTGTTGTGGAAAAAAACATACCGACAATCCCCGTCTGGAGGTTTCCATGACAACAGTGACATCACCGAAGGAACTGTTTGGGTTTTGAGTGGAAAAATGTTGAGAGGACGTGCGCGCCGAGCAGTGTGTTGGTGAGTGTCTGGGGCCAGGATGTAAAGCGTGAAGTGTCTCTCTGAAAAGGACGTGGCTTTACATTTGTCTCCGTCTGTTTGTGTGGGTTCAGCCGGTCCTTGGTTACCCACTGTTACCGGGCAACAGCTGCCATGGCAACCATGCTGCAGAAGCAGCGTTGCTAAGCAATGTGCGAGAAGATGGGCTGAAGTTTGACAAGCGGCACGAGGCCATAACTACTTGTACTGCTTCTCGTGTCATTTTGAAAGGTTTACATTCAAAACTGCTGTATTTTATTTCTCAGGCAGTAGGTTTCTGCTTTTTTTTGTCTTCCAGGTTTATGAACAGCCGTGTTCCTCCTAACAAGAGATACCAGCCCACAGAATATGAGCATGCTGCCAACTGTGCCACGCATGCGGTAAATGCACACACGCACCCAAGCATGCACACACACACACACACACACACACACACACGATTGTTGCAGTGAATTCTCTGCCGCTTACAAATGAGCAAATTGAAATTTTTAGACATGCACTGGTGCTAACCTAGGCTGAAACTCAAAGTTTAAAAAAATAAAACCAAGCCAACACGAGAGCGTGGTTATGTAACTCATAAACAGCACCCGCTTCCTGCACTGGGATCTGAGCGCGTGTCTGCTTGTATCTCATGTCTCATTTATGTGGCCGTCCTCCAGTTATGGATAATCCCCAGCCTGCTGGGCAGCTCCCTGTTGCACTTCCACTCCGAGGACCAATGGGAGCGGCTGTCCGCCTGGGTTTACGGGGCCGGGCTCAGCTCGCTCTTCATCATCTCAACCCTGTTCCACACCGTGTCCTGGAAGAAGAGCCACCTGCGGTACGTGTGCACACTGGATGAGGTTTTTTAATCTGACAGGGAGTAAATTTCCCGAGTGACGCTGGAGCGAAGGCTCCTCGTGGCACTGCTGAGTCGGTGATGTGCTCTAGAACACACTGATGCGACATGTATAAACAGTGTCACTCAGTTGTCACGAGGCTCTTTGGTCTCTCTGCAGGTCTGTGGAGCACTGTTTCCACATGTGTGACAGGATGGTGATTTATTTCTTCATTGCCGCCTCCTACGCCCCGTGGTAAACAGCCTGGCCCCCTCTTACACATGCATGTGCGTGTGCACGTATATGTGTGCAGGATTTGAACACTGTCTGAAGTTATGCATTGTTTTTTTGTTTTTTTTGGTTTTGTTTTTATCTAGGCTCAACCTGCGCGAGCTGGGTCCCTGGACGTGTCACATGCGCTGGTTGGTCTGGGTCATGGCTTCGTTTGGAACAACCTACGTTTTCTTCTTCCATGAGAGGTCAGTTTGTACGCATCCTGCGGTGCTGAGAACCTCTATTGCATCTAATGCCAAAAAACAACAACACTGTGTTTTCATCGTATTAATAATCAGCAAAAAGAACTCCAGAAATAAAACACATCTTGTCCTGTTTCCAGCTTCCTGTCCTGCTAAAACTGCTGTTTCGTTTTATGTTCCTCATGTTTGCAAAATTATGTTAGGTGGTGTCACTAACGTAAGACAGGTGTCATGTATTGCCTGTTAAAGAGGTCCCAGGACTGTATGTTGTTAGCATAGACCTCGAGCAAAAGAATGCTCAGTATAAATGAAAGAAAAAGAGGAACACTGGTAAAATGATTTTTTTTTTAGGACCCAGGACAAATCCATTACCCGCGACTTTGTTTTCTTTATGGCATGACACATAATAAATATGTACAAGCTTTTCATAATAAATTATTCATGCAAACACAGAGTTCCTCACTAATCCAGCTGCCTGCAGTTTCAACTTCAGATGAACAACCTGGCACACGGCAAAGTAAATCCACAAAGACTGATCTAATATTAAACGCGATGTGAGATGCAGATAATCAGCTGTGAAAGTGCGCCCACACTGAGGTGGATGGCCTGGTACAGTGAGGAGGTGGATAATGCAAGGTGCAGTAGCTCGGCACATGATTTAAAGAGAACAGCCGAGTATAAATAGCAGGAGGAGAAGTTATGAAAGCGAAATGAGTCAACTGTCACAGGGAATTTATTGGAGCCAGTGCTGAAGAGTTGAGCAGTCATTCCTTCCTCTCTCTATCAGGTATAAGATCATGGAGCTGATCTGCTACACAGTGATGGGGGTCTTCCCTGCCTTGGTCATCCTATCGATGGTAAGCAAAGTCATTCTGACTCACTCGCGGTCATTAAAGGAGAATTCTCTCGCCTTGTTGAGTTTGCATTTTTATTATCACATTACTTCAGTGTTTTTCAACATTGAAAAAAAAAATCTCATTGCACACCACAGACCAAAAATAATATAAACGACACTTTTTAGTCGAATGAAGACAATATAGTTTCTTAATTTATTCATCCCCACTCGTATTAATTCCTCTCTGTCTTTCAGCCGGAGCAGTCGGGGTTGTGCGAGCTGCTGGTGGGCGGAGCATGTTACTGTCTTGGGATGCTCTTTTTCAAAAGTGACGGCATTGTTCCATTTGCTCACGCCATCTGGCACCTGTTTGTCGCCATGGGTGCTGCCATACACTACTACGCCATCTGGAAGTACCTCTACACCCAATCGACCAATCAGGTCCAGACCTCCAGATGACAGCGCTGACCAATGAACTCACAGGAAGTAGCTCCTGTGCTCCGGCATTTCAAAGGGGATCCTTTTTCTTTTCTTTTTTCAAGCTGTGTCCGAGACGACAGGCTGCCTCTTTTGGAGAAAAACTAGTGGATATATGAAAAAAATCAAAAAGATAGTGAAATCATGCTGCATTCAGACTATTTAGACCCTTATTAAGTGGTGCGTTTGAGGAGTCATTTTGGGCCAGGTTCTCCTAAGATTCCTTCTGTCTTTGCGGGCCAAAGAAGATAACTAGTAATAGAAAAATCCTAAATCCGCATTTCAACATTGTACGAAATGATTATTTACAGAGAAAGTGGTAACGTTTCACTTTAACATAACTTAGTAAGTCTGGATAGCGGTGTAATGGCTGTCCCATGAATCAATAATTTTATATTAAAATGTTGATTACAATCATGTCAAGTAGGTAATTGTCTAATATTTTGGCAAATGATGAAGATATTTAAAAGCATCATGAAGGGACTTGCCGATACGCAGTGTACCGTAAGACAGCGGAGGATTTTATTTTTTTTATTTTTAAATAATACAGCCCTTATTGTTGCCAAATGTGTCTCCTGCAGCTTTGCCCTGAAAAAAACCTGTCAGCCTCGACTTTAAAGGAGGCAGCCTGTTGAGACACAGATTTTCATTTTATGACTAGTTTTTGGGTTTGTTGTTTTTTCCTGAGGGAGCCTCGCATTGAATCATCATTCTGGGAGGTTCCTCCTCACAGGCCGCACATTCACATTTAGTGTTTGAAAGCCAAACTGAAGACATTGTTACAATAATTAAGGATATTGTTTTGTGTGCATTATTATTATTATTACTAATATTATTATTATTATTGTTATTATTGTTATTATTATCAGAATGTGTAGTTTTGTTTTGGTCATATTTTGAAGGTTACATCCGAATGAACTATAGTGAGAGTGATTGCAATGTAACTATCACGGGTGATAGGCAGACAGTTGAGTGGGTGTTTTGCTATGATTTTCAACTCAAGCATGACAGCAGATTTATGTTTATCGAAACCTACTTTCATGGTTTAAGTCTTGGAGACGTTATCTGTGTGCTTCCAGATTTATCAGGCTCAATACAGTTATATTATCAAACAGAACTATTGAATTCTTATAGGTTACTCTTGCTTATTAGGTTAGGGTTAATTCAGGATATCATCAACACAATCTGTACAGAATATATTTATATATATTTATATATGTATATATATATATGTATATATATATATATATATACATATATATATATATATATATATATATATACAACATATTTTTTTTCTCTTTTGATGTACATATAGTGTCAGCTGATTATCTTTATCGTCTTTAACCCAATGAATGGGACGAGATGAAGGAGGTTTGTCACGGTTGAACCTCAGAGGAGAAAACCACTGTCTGAGTCATCACTGCCAGAAGACTAACTCACTGCCATAACTTATAGCACACTACTACCATACATCTACTGCTGTGCATTTCACACTTGAAAGGGAACTGAAGCTATAGTATTGTTGAACAATCCGGCCCAATATTAAGGCATCTCAGGTGTGTACGTGTGTGTCTGTGTGTGGGTGAGTGTTTGCTTGTATGTGTGGCTGTGTGTGTGAGGCTGTGTCTGTTTGTATTTATCCTACTCTGACTCTCATAAATCCAAAGCCTCTTGTCGGCTGAGTCTATGTTTACACATGAATGCATGTACCTTAAACACATCACCAGTATACATGTTGTCTTAGTGTCGAGCTGTACGTGTCCGCCAAGCTTGTGTCTTATTAATGTGGCCAGAGGTACCGGGAGGTCATATTGTCTGAGTGTTCAAAAGAAACTCTCGTCACCTCGTTAATGTTGTATCTTCCTTCCTGCTGCCTGTCTCTCAGGATTTGGATTGTTTGGCTTTCAAAGCATCTCAAGCCTCATTTAAGCCTCACTAAAGTTACTACAAAGCGTTGATTCGCCGTAATCTGCACATTTAACACCTGTGAAACTGCTTAATGCAGCTTTGTGGCTACTTGCATCCCTACGTGAGGCAACTGTCCCCTAAAGCCTTACATGACACACATGCAGTACATACATGTTTATGTACAGGAAATAAAGCTTTAAAGCAAATACCTTAAAACACTCACAATCTGACCAAGAAAATACACCGTGATTGAACTTTATACATAAACGTACCAACTTGTAAATCAGTGTGTAAATGAGTAAGCAAAGTTTTCATCACCTTCTAATAAGATACTAATAAATCAAAAGTAGTATCCAAACACTATAACGAAACTATAACTTTTGAACAAAGGAGCAGGTGAGTGGAGCCTTTCTACAAGGTTTTCAAAGCCAGGCAAGATTTGGCTGTGGGAAATACTAGGGAATACATTTTTCATGTGAAATGAAACTTGTTGCTACCAGTGACTTTACTGACCTTTCAGGCAGGTTTTGTTATCGCACCATGTATTTAAGAAATTACATTTACTTGTCTTGTCTTTGTTATTGTTACTGTCTGGTTCAGGCATTGAGTGTTCACTTGCCTTTCTATCTTAATGAACCCTCTGTTCATTATGCTCTGTGTGATTGTGAAGCTGCTGCTTGTGTTTTCAGTGCTGCTGGCATCCTCTTTTCAGGTTGTGTAAGTTTCATTGTTGTCTTATATTATTTATCTGGTTTTCACATTGCTTTTCCATGTCTATGGTGCTTTGTGCTGTGATAAGCCTGAATAATTCTACAATGCTTTTATCTTTTCTATTTCTCTTGTAATTAAAATAAAAACATACAGTATATTCGTCAAGCTGACATTTTATGACGTTCACCTTTCCACACCTATTTTCATAAAGCCTTTACAAATGACATAACAGACTAGCACAGAAATATAAACACAAATATAAACACAAATGTGTTGCTACAAAACATCATAAGTGTAGATTATAATTGTAATAATATCTGTTTCTCTTAACAGACTTTAATTATAACTGCATTAATTGCAGACGGGACAAATTATTATTATTATTATTATTATTATTATTATTATTATTATTATTATTATTATTATCAGTTGGGGTTCGTCTGAGGCGCAAGTTTGCGTCAAAATTGTGTTCGTGCAGCCAATGTCCACAAGGAGGCGCCATCTCCGTTCACTCGGGAGCCAGAGCAGGTGCGCCGAGGTGAGGCTGAGCTCGGCTCTTTCCGTCGCCACTCGGCGTCCGTCCGAACCGCTGCAAACGTGGGAATGCGGTTGTCGGAGTCAGCGGGCATTGCTGGACACTCGGCGGAGATGTGGGTACGAAACCTGGCACGGTGACCGACCGGCTGCCTTCCGAGTTAGCGGGCTGCGGTGGGGATGTGGGAGGGAGCCCCAGACGGCTGCTCGTTGCTCTGAGTGCGGGGCATCTGGGTGGTGGGTGGCAGGGGCAGCTTTTTCCCCAGCCTTCCTATTTTTTGGGAGGTGAGGGAGGGAATTCCGGTCCTGCGGAGAAGAAGAGACGGGGAAGAACTCGGAAAGGATTCCCCGGCGCTATGGAGCCACGCATTGCAGGCAGCGTGAGTAGGGCAACAGACACCCAGGGGAGCCCTCGGGGGACTGGGCTTGTCACTGCTGGAATCACACCTCAACTTTTTTTTTTTCCAGGACCTATTTTAATCACATACACACGCGCCACAGCTTTGTACCGCCATCATTGTTTTTTTTTTATTATTATTATTTTTTTCTGTTTTAAGATTTCCTGTCGCTAAGAGTCATTCACGCATCGTCAAACAATTGACGCTAATTGGTTGCTAACTGTGCGGCGGCGGGCTCAACGTTCCACCTGTCCGCCGTCAGAGAGGCCGCCGGGGCGGTGAACGGGCAGCGCCGCGCCTGACGACTCATCAGCGGATTAATATCTGAGGATTTCCCCCCACCACCAGCACCAGCAGCAGCACCTCTCTGCCTTTGTTGCTACGGCGGTTGCTAGCGACAAGCCGTAAACAGACGCTGAGTTAAAGGGCTACTCCGCAGTTAATATAAGTCCAATGTGATGTGCGTAGGTCATGTTTTTTTTTTTTTTTTTTAATGTGTGTGTGTGTGTGTGTGTGTGTGTGTGTGTGTGTGTGTGTGTGTGTGTGTGTGTGTGTGAGACAGCAATTGTTTTATTTATTTATTGTTGTTGTTGTTTTGTGGCTGAGGTTCTGGCCGTCTACACAAGGACGGGACGGGCACTCTGTCAAAGAGTGCCGCCGTCGGTGAAGTTGGTCTCCGTGTGTGGCACGGTTACCAAATATAACCGCGGCCAGCTTCTGGCTCACACGGACCTGCCGACGGTCTCAGGGCTGGCTGTGTGTGTGTGTGTGTGTGTGTGTGTGTGTGTGTGTGTGTGTGTGTGTGTGTGTGTGAGGGTGGGAGGGAGGGAAGTCCCTGGTCCAAGGATTGAGTTAACTGCGGCCAAGGAGCCAGATTACTGTGGATTAGCTGGCATTTAAAATAGTCACGTTATCTCAACTGTGCCTGCAGTCAAGACACAACAACACCTTCAAAGTGTTTGCTGCCGAGCAGAAAACACCCAAAGTTGATGACTGGCTGCGTACAACACAGACAGCAAACTGCAGCTCCCCTCTACTGACACTGACTGACTGACTGACTGACTGGTTGGCTGGCTGGTTGGTTGGCTGGCTGGCTGGCTGGCTGGTCACTGTGTAAAAGGTGATGTAACCTGCTTGAAAGGCTTGAGTGAGGTGTGCTGCCACAGAGCTGCAACACAGTTTAAAATGCGTGACCTGGTTTGCGACCAGAGGCAGAGCTCTTTCATCATTTCGTCGGTGCTGTCGATCAGTGGCGTCAATTTGATGATCACATCTTCAACAGAGAAGCTGTAGGTCAGCACACAGCAAGGATCAAGGCAGGGATTTTTTTTTTTTTCTTGTCACATTTGTATGGACGCATTTTGACACCAAAATTAAAATAGTTTAGTTGTATTAAAATGATATTTACTGGAGGAAAAAAAACATTTAGTATTGTAAAATTGAAGTTGTAACATTGCGTTAAAGCCTGTAGCATCACATAGTGGAACTACTTATAGAACTCTGTATTTCTTAGCACTTCTTGAACAGTGGCGCAGGTTTACTGACAGGATAGAGACCTAATCTATTGTTGAAGAATGTCATGACTTAATGCTCTATGTGCTGTGATTGCATCACGTTTCCACACACGCAACTTCATTTTCCAACACCCAACACCTTTGATATTCAATCAAAAAATGTCCTATGAAGGCAAACAATGTCAAATTGATTTCTGACTGGACATGGTTTGAAAAGAGATTGGATTATTTAAGAAATAATCAAAATGTTAAAAGTTACATCAGTGTCACCTGACGCCAGGCTTTTGTCTCCTCTCGTCTTGAAGATGACAGAAATGAAATCTGCAGCGTCTGACCTTCAGATCTAAACGGCCGGCCTGGTGCTGCTGCTCGCTGGGTTGACAGTTTCCCGACAGCGTCGAGGTACTTTCACAAAACCGGCGACACCGTCACTTTTTTATTATCTCTCTTAGCTCTCCTCCTTTTTATGCATGTCTTTATGCCGTCAGTATAGTAGGTGTGCTGTACAGTCAATTGACTTTATCCCTTGGGTTAGATCCTTTTTCACAGTAGATGTTTGAACAGGGCTTTTTTGACTTACCCCCTGACCTCCCTCACCAGTTGTGGAGTTTGTGAAGCCAACAGCGGGATCATGTTCTACGGCTCCTCCTCTGGGGCCAGCATGTCCCTCCCGTCCAAGAGCCGCTTGAAGCGTCAGAGCAGGACCTTCACGCAGGTGCGTCGCCAGATGGCATAAAGAACTCTGTAAAAATCCCTCACATTGGTTCCTCTGTTGGACTGTAGCACTTTTCTCCTTTATTGATACAGTTTCTCATCTTCTAAGTATGTTGTTGAAAAATAAAGGCCAGTAGATGATACATCATGTGACCTTTGTCACTTTTATCCTTTGGCACAAAATTGTTGAAATTTGAAATGAAAATTTGTACCCCAAGCTAATTCAGAGAACTCCTTGATTGATTGATCTCGTGTCTGCCATCACTCAATAAAACATTAGTCTAGTCATCACCATCCCTCTTGCCAACCTTAACAGAGAGCAATCAGTCTTAATACGGAGCCCATTGGATTCCACAAACAGCCAGCTCTGTAGAAATATAAAGGAATTAGAGGTCTAGAACTCCAAGCTCTATACCAAAAGAAGAAAACCAAAAACACCAACGTGGAGCTGCTGTTGTCCATTTGAAGAGCACAGCTGTGCTTTGTAGTGAGACGTAGGCGAGCGATGCATGGCCAAGGTTGTACCAGTGAGAAGCCTTGAGCTGGTTAAACCAGCACCTCTCTGATTGGTCAGTTTGAATGTGACAGATAGACACATGGTTTGGTCAGTCACCTTCCATGTCTTGGCTGCCCTCTACAAGATGTCCTACATGGGATGTTTAGCAGATCAATAGCAGACTGAGGACCCATCGCATGCGGTGTTATCACGATAGCTTTGCTATTAAATGAACACGTGTGTAACCAATGTTTGCTGTGTATTCTGTATGCGTGCTCTCTCTCCCAGGTCCTGTACCGCACGCTGAGCTACAGGGACCGCGTCCCCGTGGAAACCGGCACCAACACGCGGGGGGACCGGCGCTCCACCACCGAGCCCCCGGAGCGACCGGCGGACGACCCGGCCGAGCTCTCCACGCAGAGCTCGGCGCCCGGCGTCCTCAAGATTTTCGGCGACGAAATATGCGCCGGCGCCAACTACAAGAGCGTCCTGGCCACGCCGCGCTCCAGCGCCCAGGAGCTGGTCAAGGAGGCCCTGGACCGCTACTCCCTGAACAAGAATGCCGCGCACTCCTACGTGCTGTGTGACGTCATCGGCCGCTTGGAGGGCGGTGGTGGCGGCGGGATCGACGGTGGCGGGATCGACAGCGGCGGTATCGACGGCGGCAGGATCGACGGCGGCAGGATTGACGGCGGCGGCTGGCGGACGGAGTGCCTGCGTGCGCTGGGGGACAACGAGAAGCCGCTGCTGCTGCAGGAGCTGTGGAAGCCACGCGAAGGCTACGCCCGCAGGTTCGAGCTGCGCCGGAGAGCCGAGGTGGAGGAGCTGAACGCCAAGGAGAAGGACACCATCACCGCCGGTGAGGGAACACGCACAGCCGTTGCTACACACACACACACACACACACACACACGCACATGCACACGCACACACGCTTACCCACACAACAGCTGGTCTTGTTTCTTTCCAAACTCAGCAGAAAAGCGTAGCTCGTTAGCTCCTCTGCATTGACTCTGTGTGTGTGTGTGTGTGTGTGTGTGTGTGTGTGTGTGCGCGTGTGCGTGCTGGCGGTATAGATGTAAAACAGAAGCTGTTGTTGCGTTTTGTGCTACTGAGGCTTTGCCATTGCAACGCTCTCCTTTGAAGACAGTGTTTTGGATTTTTAATACATGTGCAATCAATATTTTAAAAGAACACAGAATCACATGCACACACACACACACACACACACACACACAGGTTCAGCGGGACTGTGCATGTGCAGCCACTGGATTGATTGAGTGAAAGCTGAGTGGTGTGTGGCTGGATGTGAGCAGGGCGCTGTGCTGTCTTTATCAGCGACGTGTCTCTGCTACAGGGAGCTCAGATCATTTTCTCACCACTCCACCACTGTGGGTCACACATAAACTGTTGCGCTGCAGTGTAGACAGCTTCTTTATAACATTCTCCAAGTTTGTCGCGCTCCTTAACTCTGACGCGACGACTTTGCTGGACTATTGGCCATTAGATTCCCCAACAGCGGCATTTGTCTGATTTTGCCTGATCGCTTGCTTGCAAAACTCTTTCCTACAGCGAAGTGACTTTAATATTTGGCTGGTGTCAGATGTCTTTCAGCAGGAGCCTGCATCGTGCTATGTTAACAGCGGAAGTGTTTGCGTTTGCTCTGGGGTGGGGCAGAGTGCCTACCGGTCTGCAGTGGAGCTGTGTAAAGCTGTGTGTCAATTGAGGGAGGCCAAAACTGGAAGAACACTTTGGACCAGGCAGGGGCAAACTGTGGCCCGGGGCCCATATGCGGCCTGTTAAGCTTTTGAATGCATAAGTAAGTCATAAAATAGCCGTCTTTCATCAATTCTTTCAGTGTTTTAGGAGCAAAACACTGTGGGGCTTCAAAAACAGCTTTTGTTGTAGCACTTTTGTTCATTTTCAATTGACATTAAAGCACATATTTTGATGTATATAGTTTTTTTCTCCTTCAGGGTGGGTCACTAAAACACTCCATCCATCTGATCCTGCTCCGACCCCTAAGGCAAATTTTGCAACCCACCAGTCAAAAAGTTTGCCCACCCCTGCTTTAGTCACTGACGCTCATTTTTTCTAGCATTCTTAAATGTATGAATGCTGATTATTTATTTTTCCAATCTGATGTTTTGTGCACTTTACAACTTTGTAAAACCATGCACACACAGAGTATAATAAACTAAAATACAACATTAATACATTGATTGGTACCAAAAGAGGTTTTGTACACACACACACACATATGGGTGGCACAATTTAAAACAGCGAGACAGTGAACAGCAGTGAGCGGAGAGACAGAACAACGATTCTCAGCGGCAACTCTCACATCTCCCGTGAAGCATGCCAGCGTGCCAGAGTGTAGTGGTTGCTATGTCAACCTCTTTGCTCGCCAGACAGTCTGTCAACAATCAAGTTTTTCCCCACGCAGAGGAGCGACGTTGCCTAGCGTAATATCACCTGACAGATCACCTGCCACAAAGACGAGCTTGGCCAAGTTCTTGTATTTTACTAATGCTTAAAAAGACTGAAATCCACACTGCACGGACTCTCCCTTCAATACTGCCTGACTGACTGACTGCCTGCTGCACTCTTGCACAAATTTTATGCTTTGTCTTAAAAATATTCCTGCTGTTCCTAGAAATATTCCTAATGTTGTTGCCTGTATGTGGGCACACATTTGCCGTTGCACTGTTTTTTTTGCCGGGTAAAGCTTCCTTCTGTTGAGTGCGTGTTGTTACTGCGAAGCCTCCTTTCAGTGGAGCAGGGAGTGCATCAGTGCTGACAGTTTAATGGATAAATGATCCTTTTTGTCAGGGCTGGGGTCCTGGTGACACTCTGAAGCTGATTAGACACCTGTACTTGAAGTGTTTCAGAAATAATGTCATTTTTTTTTAAAATCTGAAACAGCCAACGTACTGTATGTTTTTTTTTTTTTATTAATTTAAACATGACTCAATCTGCAGTGGTAGTTTGACGAAAGCTCACTGGATTTGATGACATTGAGCTCCAGGTGTTTGAATCATCAAATAATGATTATTTTACTTGAGTCACCCCAACATGAAGAAAAGCTGTTTCCTACTGCTAGCATTCTCCCCGTCAGCACAGGGACAACTGTTGCTTGTTAGCTTACTCACTGTTCACAGCACTGACTTATAAGCAACCACGACCAAGTAGGTGTTCACTGTTCAGTCTGTATGACAAGAATGAGCCGAGTTGGAATGAATGAAAGAAAGCTCTTGCAATAAATGGTTCACTGTTGAACGCATGACAATAACACACATACTGCCATGTTTTGCACTAACCTCTTCTGCCTTGTGTTATAGACCTGAAACTCTCAAACCCTGGAGTTTCTCTCCGTCTCGTCCTTTTTGTCCCTTGGTGTGCGTCTGAACGTGCATGCACATGTGTCAGCTGTCAGAATTCTTGAAATGAGATCACATTTTAAGGCTCTTCTACAGTTTTCACTACCAGATTAAAGCGGCCGGGTCCCGGCACGGCGCAGAATGAGGTTGTTTCATTTAAAACTCAAAGAAAACGAGGGATCACAAATAATATTCTAAAATTAAATTTAAGTTGTCAGTAGGATGAGACTGAACTTCCTGTACTTTACTGCCGTAAAGCTGCAATTAAAGGTGAGAATTTCAAACCTCACCCCTTAAACTGTGCATCTCTCTTACTAACTGCTACGTGTCTTCACCAGAATGCACCACTTCCCCTGTTCCCCCTCAGCACATGCATGCCTCGTGTCCGTAGTGACGGTGTGTGCGTGGTGCTTTGGTGAGGGGGTGTTTCCCCCCCCCCCCTTTGTAACCCCTCCCACCCTGCTGTAGGGCCCAAAGCATCCCAGTTCCTGGCGGCTCTAATGGGTCGGTCTGGCCTGGTCAAACACAGGAGCTCCCCCCTCCGGTCTGGTCGAGTGGTACAGTCCAGCTCTAAAGGTGGGGACTGGCCTCAGGTAGGGCGGCTGTCAGTCATTGCCATGGAGGACCACCTTGACCTGTGTTGTCACCAGTGCCACCCCCATTGCCAGCGATCCAACCTGTTCCCTCTCTATGTGTGTGTGTGTGTGTGTGTGTGCGTGTGCTTGAGCCATCGTACAGACTCCGGTCATCAGATGCTGCTCAGTTCACCTTCCATCAGGTTCCCCCTGGACCAACCACACCGTGCTGCTGCTTCATCCAGCACCATCCACTCCAGTGTTTTTCCCACTTTCATTCCAACGACTCCAAGGCTGCAGGGCCTGTCTGCTGGCTGTCACCTTTAAGAGATGTCACTGTCTAACATCTCAGTTGTATCCAGAGACACTTCTGCTTGTCATTATGGCCAGACAGGACAAGGGAAGAAAAAAAAAACCACCAAAAAATCTCATTTGTATATTCCTTCAGAAATGAAGAAGAATGAGTCTCCTTCGAAGACAGGCGTGGGCAAACTATGGCCCGTGGCCATATGCGGCCCGTTGAGCTTTTTAATTTAAATAACGAAATTATATTAATAGTAAGTGAGTAAGCTAAGGACACATATTTTGTTGTAATGCTTTTGTTCATTTTGAATTGAAAAGGACCTTTTCTACTTAACCCATGATTTATTGTTTCTCCTGTGCGGTGGGTCACCGAAAACTCCAGCAATCTGCTCCTGCTCCGCCCCCTCTGGCAAATTTTAAAACCCACTGTGGCCCCACCAATCAAAAAGTTTGCCCACCCCTGGCCTGAGATGAAGCCTGCTAGCCACCAAATATAGAGTGGCTTCAATTCGTGTTGACAGAGCGATCATCAGTTTGACAGCATTTAGCAAGCATTATCGGCATTACTCAAATTAATAATCACTGTTAATGCGCAGAAGGCTGTGCCAGGGTTTGTTGCTGTCTGCTTTGCTGTGCAATATAACACAGAGTTCAGCCAGTGGCTCCTAGTGGCACACGTCCCTGATGTGTGTTTATATGGGCCAGCTTTCCAAGACAGCTTATAATAAATAGTGGTAGGGACTTGAGGAATGCACACTATACATAAAGGGCTGGGGGAGTGTGTCCACGAATGACCATTTGCAACAGGCCACTCTGAATAAATGGGAAACGCTCGACTCCGTCCGATTGATGAGGTTGTGCTTCTCACTCGGCTCGTACATGACCGTCGCACTCAAGTCTGACAAATGGCATCTCTCACCACAAACATGCTAACAATGTCACATTAACGAACTGCGTCCCTGTAACTTCAACGCCTCACCTTTCTCCATCTGTCTCGTCGACGTTTTCTGCTTGCCTCTTTTTTGCTCTTTTCTCATCTTTCTCCACCTGCTCTCTATTTTCGTCCTCCTCCCTTCTTTCTCCCGCCGCTCCCCCTGCAGACATTAACGCTCAGGCTCGCAAGCTCCAGAGGAACAGGGCGAAGGGGACCCTGACCCTGCCCCGCTCCAGCAACTCCTCCTTCTGCCGCAGCCTCAGCGAGACCAGCCTCAACCAGGTGGGACCTCGTCAGGTGCCCCGTCCGTCACCACCCGCTCGAAAGCTCTAAACTCTGTGCACGTCCGTCTGCAGCTCGGAGTCGGGGATGAGCCCAAGCGGTTTTACTCCACGCTACCGGGGCCTTTCAGGGGCAGAGAGCGCGAGACCACCCCCAACGGCCGGAGGAAAGAGGAGGGGAGTCAGGGGGGAGGAGGGGTGAAACACTCGCTCTACCAGTCGCCGCACCTGCTGCTGCTGCAGGGCTACAACCGGCAGGTGAGCGCAGAGGTGCTGTGGTGTTGTGGTCACAGTGTTGGCGAGATTACTTTGCAAAATGGAATTGGTTACAATTAAAAGGTACCCTCATGAAAACGTGATGTTAGTATAACTATTTCACTTTACTTTATCATTGTAATGTAACTAATTACGTTGGATTACATTTTGATTACTTTTCTAAATGTGAAAACTGTTTAGACCCGACAGTGTTCAGCTTTCTGCAGTACTTAAAACAAAGAGAGACAATTTAACTGGCAGGTGAGCGGTAGTACGATGCAATTCCCAACTGGACAGGAGAACCAATCAGAAGCGTCAGAATCATATCAAACTTTCGTCTGTGGAGGGAAACAGTGCTTGTACCAAGCCAGCGCAAAAGAAAACCCTGCAAAGCAGCAAAAATAAAATGATTAAACATAAAGCCCAGCTATTTATTTTGTAAAAATTGTTCAGATGTAGTTAAATAGTTATCATGAAAATTCCATAAGTAGCTGTTATTTTATTTCATATTTTTTCCAGCAATGTCACTGATTGACAGCTATCTTCATTTTGTAATTAAATTGCATCATGATTTTACATGTAATTCTGGTGCAGTGGTTAGCACTGTTGCCTCACTGCAAGAAGGTTGCGGGTTTGATTC
This sequence comes from Nelusetta ayraudi, assembly GCF_046127955.1. Classification (NCBI taxonomy): domain Eukaryota; kingdom Metazoa; phylum Chordata; class Actinopteri; order Tetraodontiformes; family Monacanthidae; genus Nelusetta; species Nelusetta ayraudi. The sequence goes on along the minus strand of NW_027466054.1, from coordinate 11,440,234 downwards.
CGGGCCTGTGTGGAGTTTGCATGTTCTCCCTGTGTCTGCGTGGGTTCTCTGCTGGCTCTCCGGCTTCCTGCCACAGTCTGAAAACATGCATGTGAGTTGAATTGGAAACTCTAAATTGTCCGTAGGTGTGTGTGAGTGTGAATGGTTTGTCTCTACGTGGGCCTGCCATGATCTGGCGACTTGTCCAGGGTGTCACCCTGCCTTCGCCCTGTGACAGCTGGGAGAGGCTCCAGCAGACCCCCGTGACCCTGAGCTCAGGAAGAAGCGGTTATTGAAAGTGGATGGATGGATGGTTACATGTAACTCATTACTAAACCACCGCTTGTCGTGGTTAAAAAAAAAAATCAGATTGCGTGTAGTTCACCGTGCCGTGTCGTCGCAGGACTGCCTCGTCTACCTGCTGAACCGGGACCAGCACACGGTGGGCCAGGAGACGCCGTCGGCCCGGCCCAACATCTGCCTCTTCTCCCCCGACATCCTGCCCCTCCACTGCCGCCTGCGCCGGGTCCCCGCCCCCCGGCGCAACAACCCCAACAGCAGCATGTCGAAGGGGGACGAGGCGGCGGCGGCGGAGCGCTTCTGCGTGGCGGTGGAGCCGGTGCTGCACGCCACCGTGCTGGTCAACTTCTCCCGCTGCGAGCGCTCCACCACGCTGCGCCACGGCGACCTGCTCTCCTTCGGCGCCCACTACATCTTCCTGTACAAGGACCCCACGGGCGCCAAGCCGCTGCCCACGCAGACGCTGGCGCGCCTCCGCTCCCTGGGCCAGCTGTATGACGCCGGCGGGGCGGAGGAGGGGGAAGGCGGGGGTCCCACCTGCAAGGTGTGCGGCTCGGTCCTGAAGGAGCGGGCGGCGCAGGTGGCCAACGTGTCGGCCGTCCGTCGCAGCTTCAAGCCTCACCTGGTGAAACCCCGCAGTGTCGGGGGGGCGGCGGTGGTAGTGGTGGGGGGAGGAGGAGGGCCCCTCAGTCTGCCTGCAGGGGAGGGGGTGGGAGGAAGAGGAGGAGGAGGAGGAGGAGGAGGCCAGAAGAGGAGGCTACAGCTGGACTTTGACCAGGCGCATGAAGACCAGCTGCTGAACAGAATCATGTCCCTCATCGAACCTGGAGGTCTGTGCTCGGGGTTGCAGTCACACACAATACAGTTGAAATGTTTGAAATGCGAGTGTGAGAGTGATAGAAAGACCTGAAACTCAATTTAGAGCACAACTGTATTTCTGTTTTCTGAGAAAATGTGCAACTTCCTAAATTGTAGTTTTTTTTATTTTATTTTTGGATAAAGAATATTATTTAATTCCAGAGAATTCAATTTTTTTGTATATGTTTATGTTTTTACAACCATCATAATTACATTATTATCATCATTATTTTTTTTATTTTAATTCAGTGATAAAATTATTTTACTTTAATACCTAAAAAAAAAAGATATGGCATACTTTTTTAAAAATTCATTTGAACTGCTTCACAGGAGACGACCACAAGCTCACGCCCGCCTACCTCCTGTGTCTGTGCATACAACACTCTGCCTCCAACTTCCCACCAGGCAGTTTTGGAAAACTGCTGCTCAAGATCGTCAGGAGAGTCCAGACCATTGCATGGGTGAGTGACTGTGTGTGTGAGTCTGTGCGTGTGTGTGTTTGACTTTGGTACTTTGGTCTCTGCTTAAGATGACCTCATGTGGTGAGAAACAGCTGAGCCGTGTCGGGTCAGATGAATAGTTAATCAGGTCTCACATGTTTTGTACAGTATTTCACAACCACACAGTTCTGTTCACGACAAAAAGCCTTCATCAGTCATAGTGAAGATAAAATATCATAATGCCAGGTGACAAAAACTGGTTTTAAAAAAATGTTTGTGAAAGTAGTCAGTCGTCAAGGTCATTGCAGTCATGAAGGTTAAATTCATGCTACTGGGCTGCTTTTTGGGATCTCGAAGATCCAAAAACCAGCCTATGGACGGTTCAGGATTTCACTTCCAGAACTGAAGAAGCATTTTGGATGAGGTTAGGGTTAACCCTATAACCCAACCCAACCCAACCAAAAGTCCAGCTTGCTTCTTCAACTTCAAGACTGGTTCAAAAGGTTATGTTTTTATTTTGTTGTTCATGCATGAATACAAAATAAGAGTTGGTGGATTTGCTTTGATTTGAATTTAATTTCTTAAGTTTAGTTCAATTAAACACCTCAATAACCTTATTGAGTTATTCAGAAAATACAGTGACTTTTAAATAAAATTCCTCCAATATTTTTTTTTTTTTTTTTTTCTTTTTGTCTTTCATACCCTTGCGTAGTCAGAGCTTGGAGTTCAGGGCATAATATGAATATTGCAGCACGACTTCTGATGCAATAGTCACACAATTTGGAGGGCAGAGTTTGCATGTGCGCTCTAATGCAATCACACAGATTTTAATGGTAACAAAGAAAGAAGTGGGATTTGCATCACTATGGGGCCGCCGCTCTCTCTCTGAGAGACTCGTCATCCTGCAAAACGTGCTAACGACACCTCTCCCCACAGGTTAGTGATAGCTGCGTGACGTGTGCTCCACCAACGCACCACCTACAAATTTAATGAGCGCCTCGTCTTTGTGTGTGTGTGTGTGTGTGTGTGTGTGTGTGTGCACCTTACAGGAGAGGACAAAGGAGCTGGCTCAGAAGCAAGCTCAACAGTGAGTGTCACTTTGCAGCAGAAAGAGGCCGTGTGGGCCTGGGCTTGTTGGTGACTCCAGTGTGTCTACCTAAAGCGTGTTTAACACCCCCTGCCCCCCCCCCCCCCCCTCTCTCTCTCTCCCTCCACCCTCCACCCCTCCACCCCTCCAACCCCGCTCCGTGCACGTGTGTGCCCGTGCAGCCAGGACCCGGCCTCCCTGTCCCTCCTCAGCATCTCAGATCTCATCCCTGACCTGCAGACCATCTTTTTCTGGATGTCCAACTCCATCGAGATCCTCTACTTCATACAGCAGCGGGCGCCGGCGTACACGCACACCATGGAGACGCTTCAAGGTGCGTCCAAACCCGCCGAGGCACACGTTGCACACGGATGACGCTGCCGCACCGTCCCCTCGCCATCTCGCTGCTTCTCTCTCAAGCGCGTCTCTCTGTCACCCCCCCCCCCCCCCCCCCCCGCTCCCACCGACCAGGGTCGAAGGAATCGTTGCTGTCGGCAACCATATCAGCCAATGAGGAGGCAATGACAATTTTGGAGGAAGTCATCATGTACACTTTCCAGCAATGTGTCTACTATATCACCAAGGTAATGTGTGGCTGTGGCAATGACGTCTTAACAGGCAAAACATATTTTACTTGCAAACACACACCCAAATTCCAAATTTGTATTCAAATTATATTAAAATTACAGCTTATTGATCTACGATTGTAGAAGACTTGAATGATCTTTGTGCATGTGCGTGTGTGTGTGTGTGTGTGTGTGTGTGTGTGTGTGTGTGTGTGTGTGTGTGTGTGTGTGTGTGTGTGTGTGTGTCTTTCCAGGCTCTGTATGTAGTGTTGCCAGGTCTGCTGGACTGTAATCCATTCCCTTTGGACAATTCGGAGCCCTGTTGGAAAGGAGGTGTCGGCTTCCCTGAATCTGTACGCAGAGTCTTGCAGGTGGGCGAGAGTAATGTTCTGTGTCATCACTGTTTCGCTATAGTACAAGGCTCTGCGCCTCCCACAACTTTGAAATAAAAGTTTAATGCGCTACCTGGGGATCGTCGCAGCATCTATGAAATAGAAATGCGTTGATAAATGGACCATCATCCAAACTTGTCTCGGCGTCAGAGACACTGCACTGGATTTAGTTCTACTTTCACACACTGACACACGTCTCATTCAACTCCTTTTGTCTGCGGCGTAGTGCAAGGCTCATAAAAAGTTTTTGTATGTTAAGGGGTGACGTTTGACTCAGACCTCAGTCTTGCCTCGTTTCCACCAGCTAAGTGCCCTCGGGGTCTAAAGGTGGCCGACCTCGGCTTTGGAGCTGCCAGCCTCTGAAGATGAGTGCAGAAATAGTCACTACTTTTACATCAGATCTTTCTTCTTTACCTTCAAAAGCAAGCATGACCTCAGTTTTTGTATGTAGAGAGTTCTTTTAAACTTGTGCTATTGTCACAAAATCATAATCATTTGTTGTTTTCTAGCTGTCTAGAGAGCGAGGTAATAATAATAGTTATTATTGTGAAAGAGTTTGCTGCCTCCTCACCGGTGTTTTCTCCGTTTGCGCTTCTCCACCTGTTGATCGTCGCAACAGTGCGACACTGACGGCAGAAATGTGTATTTTAACAAGCACATAAACAAAACCGAATAATAGCAAAAAAGAATGCTTTTAATCGGGACGTTTCCCTTTGTTTTTTCTTCCTGCTAATGTTGAGTCTCATTGACAAGGACAGTAAAGTCACTCAGTCTAATTCCAAGTTCAATCATAAGTGGCTGACACTCAGAAATGTGATCCCAAAGGAATGTCACATCTCTAGAGGTTAAAAAAAAAGGTGGACCACCACAGTAATATTTGACCCAGTAGCATATCTGTGTGTGTGTGTGTGTGTGTGTGTGTGTGTGTGTGTGTGTGTGTGTGTGTGTGTCGGCACGCAGGTGTTCCAGAATTCCCAGGAGCTGCTGCAGAGCTACCAGGTCCATCCTGAGATCCAGGCACAGATGTTTGCATACCTCTTCTTCTTCTCCAACGTGTCCCTTTTTAACCAGCTAATGGACAAAGGTAAGGCGGAGGCCGTACATTAGACTCCCCCCCAGGGTTTGCACAGTTGCGTGTGTGTGTGTGTGTAAGAGAGAGTGTGTGTCCATATGTCCTTGTCAGCATTTTGACAGTGACTAACCCAGGTTTGTCCTCAATGCCCTTGTCCTGTCTGCATTCTGTGTCTCCTCCTCCTCCTCCTCCTCCTCCCCCCCCCTCCTCCTCCCCCTCCTCCTCCACTTCCTCCACCTCTTTGCTTCCCTTCCTTCCATCTGTCCCTCGGGGTGGTGGGGCGGGATGGGGGGTGTATGTGAGGAGGGGGGGCCACAAAAAGCAGTAGGAATGGGATTAGATTGAGGAGAGGACATGGAGGATGGGTGGAGGTGGAGGCGGAGGGCTGAGGTGGGGGGAAAAAGGGCAGAGTGAAGGGTAAACGGATGGAGGTCTGCTCTGGTTGTTGTGATGACCCAGCTAACAGTCCATTATCCTGTGTAAATACACTCTGGATATATATCTATATCTAATTAATTCACGACCCTGCGATCCCACTCTCCTCCCCGGGCCCCGCCTTTATGTCCTTTTAGCCAAGCACACACACACACACACACACACTCAGACACACACACACACACACACTGATGCCATATGTCTTCATTAGGCAGTGGACGGAGGAGAGATCACCAGTCTGGGCAGCGGGAGAAGGAGGCATTCCTCCATATTCATGCCCAGGCTTCCTCCTCCGCTGCCGCCTCCCTCTCGCCGTCTGTCTGGCTGCTCTCTCTGCCTCCCTCCCTCCCTCCCTCCCTCTCTGCCTCCCACCTCCTCACCCCCCCCCCCTCCACCCCCCTGTTTTTTGTCGCTCATTTATATTTCTCCACTGATGGTGTCCATGGTAACAGAGCGGGGAGTTTATAGCAGGTAGCGCTGACGTTTGCACCAGGCGCTCTTCGACTCGCCCTCGCAGAGGCACTCGGTCTTCCGCGCTCGCTATAGAAAGCTGAGAGTTGGAGATGAAGATGCTTTTCGGGTCTCTCTCGCGCTCTCTCTCGCTCTCGCTCTCTTTTGTCATAGGGGACGGTGCGCAGTGTCGCTCTTCTCTATTTAAGCGTGGTTCTGTGAGTAAATCAGCTGCCGTGGGGCATTATGACACATTTCCTAAGAGCTTCAGCGATGTCTCGTCTGTTTGCGGTGGCTTACACATAGATTACTCCATGCCAAACATAAGCCTATTACTAAAGGAAGTGTGTGTGTGTGTGTGTGTGTGTGTGTGTGTGTGTGTGTGTGTGTGTGTGTGTGTGTGTGTGTGTGTGTGTGTGTGTGTGTGTGTGTGCAACCAGAGCATATGGCTGAATATTGGAGGCAGGGGTGGAGGACAGATTTCCAAAGTTTGAGTGTTCCAGGGATGAACACGAGCACAGTCGACCCCCTTCACTGGCCACTGGTCCATCCTCTAGCAGTGACTGTGCATTAACATTGTAGCACCTTAACATTCACGCAAATAGGATATACATGAATGCATGCATTTTCATCCAGACTGAATTATAACATAAAGGCTCAACTCTTTTCAAAAGCTGATCCAAAATTAAAGGTTGCATGCTTGAGTTTCTTTTATTTATATTGCATCCATAGACCCAAAACAGCAGATGAAAAGAATCCCAGCAACATCAGGCAGTCAGCAAACAGACCATTTCCAGTGTGATGCACTTTAAGTTTGAAATCAGGGTTTTGTCCAAGTGAGTTTTTTGAGGTGTGCCTGGAGCCTCTTGTCTTGCCTGCTGTCAGTAATTGAAATTGATTCCGTGCTAAAATCTTTTCCATCGCGTAATTTTCATGTCCGGCCGCAGCCTGAACCACGTCTGACCTTCGTGACCGGACATCTGCTGGTTTTTGGTTATTATTGGAGCACTGAAATGATATTTCGTATTTAAATGATATTTCTGTCTGTACTTATTCATAGAGGTTGGCTTGCATAAGCATTTCAGTTCTTTCTCGTTGTCTTTCTTTAAAGACATGTTAAACACATGGAACATCTGCTACGTCTGTCAGTGCGAAGTGAAAAGCGTCACACACTTCCGTATACAAAACATGTTTTTTGAAAAAAAAGAAATGTTGTTCGGCGCAGAAACACGTTGGAGCATAGAAAAGCGAAATTCAGGTGCAAACCTCCTTTGCATTTCCTTGGGGCGGAGCTCGGCCTGGAACCACGGCAGCCGCGAGCTGAGGCGGCGGCCACGAGCTGACAGATGTCAGTCTGGAAACGATCGCTCGCTCGCTAATCTCGCGACAAGAACAGCGACGACAAAAAAAACTCCCCCCTCTGTACTCTGCACGCGGTGCGAGAGAGACACACGGGGGAGATGCAGTCGGCGTGCAGGTTTTGTTGTGCAGTAAAACACACACCCACTCAGCCGAGCTCCTCTGCAGCAGGCGGCGTTTGGTTTTATAACGAGCAGGCAGCTGGTGCCCGTTGCCACTGTTTTCATAGTCTTGTTTAAAAATTAATGCTTGTATTGTCATACAGCAAGCACACACACACACACACACACACACACACACACACACACACACACACACACACAATGTCTATTTCAGGCTTCTTTCCCCACAGGGCATGCATACAAATTACAAACCAGGACAGAAATATACCGCAGTGTTTATCATACTTCTTCACAGTGCACAATTTAGCACCAAGTATGAAATATTTGTCATAATTTCTAAATGCGCATTGTGTGTGTGTGTATGTGTGTGTGTGTGTGTGTGTGTGTGTGTGTGTGTGTGTGTGTCTCCAGGTCCCTCCCGGGGTTGGTTCCAGCGCTCCAAGGTGCTGCAGATCCAGGCGTGCCTGCGGATGCTGATGGAGTGGGCCAGCAGGTCCGGCCTGGGACACCTGGCCGACAAATTCTTCACCAAGCTCAACAGCACTGTGTCCATACTGGCCACGCCCCCCCAGCAGCTCACGCAGGTTGGAGCGACAGCGCCTTTAAGATGGCACCACTTACCTTTTGTATATTTTCTGGTGTATTTATTTTTTTGATAAACGCTGTGAGAATTAGTATTGCTTTTTAGTAGTAATGACAAGAATACCATGATCACAGGGTGCAGAAGTACTTAGGATTTAGATTTATACTGACTTAAGCCTTGTTGTTTAACCGGTCCATTGAGGGGCCGTTGGGGCTTTTAGGAATTCCATTCTGTTTTTCTGCTCTGAAACTCTTTCTCCGTTGACTTTACACCAATTTTTTCCCACTCATCTTTTTTTGTCTTGACCAGATGAGTTGGCGGACTCTGTCTGGCGAGCACCCATCGCTGAAACCAGTTCAGCTCCACAGGATCCTCACCCAGTACCAGCTGACGGCAGAGATAGGCTCCATCCCAGCGTGGCAGCCCAGCAGTGAGGATGAGGCCTACATATACAGGACAGGTAGTGGAGGGGAACTTTGCATTTGCAGCTTCGTGCATGATTTCTTGTCACTGAGCTCCTGCTTTTGAATTCCCTCCATTGTGGGGGCCACAAATGGACATGGAACAAACGGAATTAAAAAAATCAACATTTCAACTATTTTCAGGTCTTTATATTTCATTCTGGGTTCCCACGGAGCAGCTTTGCACAATTGACGATCCAAAAGCAGCAGGAACAATTGATTTTTCACTCTTTGCTGAAATGCCTTAGCGCCTTGTTTGACCTTATGCCTTTCTGGAGGAAGCACAAAAAAAATGAAAAAAACAACCTGGCTGGCCGTGTTGTCGCGAACCGGGAGGAGTACAAGCATTGTGACATTGTGACGTCTCTAGAAAGATGTGTGTTTTTCCAGTTGTCTTTATTCAGTGTTCTTGACCAACAAGGTTTTTTAGTGGGAAATGGGGGGAGGAGGGGCGACTGTGATGAATTGGCGACTTGTCCAGGGTGTCACCCTGCCTTTGCGCTATGACAGCTGAGTTAGAATCCAGCAGAACCCTGTGACCCTGAGCTCAGAAGGAAGTGGGTATTGGAATGGGGGGGGGGGGGGGGGGGGAGATCATGCAAATGATTGTAACTTCTGTGCAGTTATCTAGTGCACACATGTATGAACAAGGCAAGGTGTGTGTGTGTGTGTGTGTTGGCATGCTAGTGGACCTCCTGGAGAGCTTTGAGAACCACCCTCCCATCGTGCTGCCCAGCGCCGGCTTCAGGGTGGACCTGGACAGCGAGTGCGTGGAGGACAGCATCTACAGGCAGCTCCTCTACGTCCGCCACTACCTGTGGGGCCTCCGCACCAAGACGCAAACCCATGGCAGCGGCCCCGCCGCCGTGCACACGCACTCCAACGGAACCAACACGGCCGACTGGCCCGACGTCCAGGTCGGACACACGCTCGTCTCGTCTCGTCTCGTTCCCTCGCTCGCAGGCGCTGTCAAATGCGACACACCTAGCGGGGTAATCCAGGCCATGTGCCTCAGCAGCTGTGCTGGTTGAGGAGTTCCCCATAATCCCATAAATGAAAGACAAAAACCCTCTACTCCAGCCAAGGCCTGGCGCACATACACATACCCCTCAGAAACCTAGACATGGTTAAATCATGGTTAATCTGATTAGTCTTCAGGCTGTCTAATTAGTGGGAACGGCTGACTAGACCGTAATCCCTGCTGTTACTGTGCCCTTATATGCACACACAAGCACACGGGGACGGCGCTGGTGTGCACGTACGTTGGACAACGTGTCATAAGTTAAAGCAGAACCTAAATGAGTTGTCTGAGCTTTTTATCTTGAAGGTGAAGTGTGTAATAGTCAGAGATTTTGAAGAGGAAACAGCGACATCAAGTGGTTGCATTTTAGGCTGCGTCATCTTTTGCTCTCTCTCCCCCTCCTGAGTTTGCCAGTGAACTACGGTGGCCTGCCCATCCAAACCTCGTTACCTCGTCCACCTTCTTATTCGTTAGTTTAAGTAAAGATGCGAACAGTAAATGTATATATATATATGTATGGATATATATATATATATATATATATATATATATATATATATATATATATACATACACATATATTTATATATATGTATGTATATATACACACACATATATATATATATTTATATATATATATATATATGTATATGTATATACATATATATATATGTATATATATGTATGTATACACACATAAGTTTTTACCAATGTAAAAATCATAAATCAAGCCAAACATTACACACTGGACCTTCAATTCAACTGTGTTCACGTTGGGTACGCTCCTCTGAAACCTTTCTCCTGTCCCGCCCTGCCCTGCCCTGCCGTCCTCCAGAGGGAGCTGTTGCCTCCGGCCCACAGCAGCCCCCGCTCCGCTGCCCCGGGGGACGACGGGTCGGTGGTGGACGTGGCCGAGGAGAGGTGTCGCGACAGACCCCCCGGACAGACGCACACGCACAGCCTCCGGCGCAACGGCACCTCCCACCACCCTCGCACCGGGAACCCGGACCCGTCCTGCCTCCTCACCCCCCCCAACACGCCGCTGTACCCGGACGGCGGCGGGCCCGGCACCGTGGTGGGCCCCAACGGCCAGACCAACGGCTGCCTCAGCAGGACCGCGGCCGAGTGCAAAAAGAGCAACGGAATCATCCACAACGGGCTGGAGGGTAGGTCTGCACCGCTGCCCTCAGGTGGACGCCATGTCTGCAGCAACGTAGCTCTAGAGTGGACAGATGTAGAAATTAAGAGGTCAGAAACTGAGATTTTCTTTAGAAAGATTCATCAGGAATTTTGAAGTATATCAAGTATTTGACTTCATGGGCTCAGAAAGGACTGCTGCCTTGTTTGGTCTGAGGTTCTGCCCATCTTAAACGTTCAACCGTGCAATTCTCTATCACAGCGTCGCGACTGGTGGGTCGTGACCCACTTTTTTGATTGTCTCTTTTTTGAGATAAATATATTTATAGAGAAAATGTTGTTTTGCACACAATTCAATTCAATAATTTCAATGATTTATTTACTAAACATGAGAGAAAGTGGGCTTTTTTTTATTTTTATGGAATAAATTTGTGTGGCGACTTCATGATGAGGAAATAACTGTGGGTCCTGAGACTCGACCGGTTGAGAACCACTGCTGGGGACATAGTACCACTTTAGAAGCAAACCTAGCCGCTCACTGACTTACTTATTGCTACTTTCATATTGTTTTTGACCATTCAATGATAATTAGTAAATACGTCAAGAAAACATTCCTTGCAAGCAGAAATCCACCAGATAATCTATCGCCAGTTTTGCAACAAAGACTAAAGAATCTCAGCGTTCTTACTGTTCATCTGTAGTGTTGTACACATACACATTTCTGTTCAAGTCATAATGCCGGTACGTTGTGAAAATTTGTCTTAAATGGTAAATGGTTTGATCCAGTAGCTGAGCGCCTTACCAAAGCACCCTCTCCTCTGATGTTTCCTCGTGCGTGTCTGACATGATGTGTGCGCTCAACTCCCCTCTGCTCCCCACTGGCCAAGAGATCAATGGATGCAGCCTCAGTCTGCTCGTCTTTGTGCACTTTTGTGGTTTTGAGACAGGAGCTGCTCGGTCAGCTCACATCCTCACATGACCGCATGATCCCTCCCGGTGTGCCGTGACGTGTGTACAGTGTAGTGAGTGTGACACCTGCTGGCTGCGGCCGGAACTACGTGTTTGCGTCTTGGTTTAGCTGCACTGTTGCATGTGTATCTGTTTGTCCGGCCCCATAGCGACACCCTGCGTGTGTGTGTGTCTATGTGTATGTGTGTGTGTGTGTGTGTGTGTGTGTGTGTGTGTGTGTGTGTGTGTGTATTTTGTGCATTTTGGGTGCTTCTGTCCTCTGCAGGGTGTATTAGTGGGTGTGAGTTCCCTTTCCCTGTGTCCTCCCCCGGCGCCTCCCCCCTCCCTGATGACTTGTGTGTGGTGTTTGTAGTGGAACTGGACAAAGGACCGTACGGCCTCGGCATGGGACTCATCGACGGCCTGGTGAGTGTCGACTGCAGCAACACACAGGAGTCCAGAACACATTAAGAAACTTCATTTTAATAAGATCATGAGGAACGTTAATGCATACCTCAGATAATACATTACACGTGGATCTGTATTATCAGGATTTATGTGTATATATATATATATATATTATACACATGTAGATCCAAAATAGGGTATTTCAATAAAATCAAAATCAAGTATGCATTAGTAACTATTGGCATACATCAGTTGATTTGCCTTTATGTATTCATACCTGCTTCTTCCTGAACTCAGGGTTGCAGGGGTGTTATATTTAGGACCTTTATTTTCGTACCTTGACTAAAATATTGGTGTAGCCCACATTCTCATATGCATAAACATTATCCTCTCACAATGTAACAGACGGAGCAGTGAGGACTTTTCTGTGATGCGTTTTTCCTATAAAGATTTTTTTTATTTTTTTTATTTTTTTTTAAAACAACAAAAAAATGGAATTTCTTGATTTATCAAGATTAAATTTGGAGTTTACCCTCTCAAATAATCTGAAAACAAAAAGCTGTTCACTGATTGATTCCTTTGAAAAAAAAAAAAAAAAAAAGAAAATCTGTTTTAATCAAAACGGCATGATTGAGACAAGCTCCAGCCATGTCTCTACCTTTGCTGACAAAATTGCAAAATTGCAGTGAGAAAAAGTAAAGGTTTATTTAGCAAAGTTATCTTTAAGAAACGTCCACACACTGTTGAAACTCGCTGGTATTCCCCGGCCTGCAGCACACTCCTCTCAACGCTCCGGGCATCTACATCCGCACCCTGATCCCTGACGGGCCGGCCGCCTCCGACGGGAGGCTGAGGATCGGCGATCGCATCCTGGCCGTGAACGGAACCAGTCTGATCGGGGCCGACTACCAGAGGTACAGGGCGCCGGTTCCCTGATAGAAAACACTGATTCATTAAAGATTCACTGTTAACAGTCTTTCCGTGCTTGCGCTGAGCTGAACTGATCGCTCTCATTGATCGCTGCACTTCTCCCATCATCCTCTCTGTCTCTGCTGAGCATGGAGTAACTGGACACCTGGTCCGTGTGTCTCTCATCTCTCCCCACTTCCTGCTTCCTGCTTGTCACAGCGCGGTGGACCTGATCCGTCTGGGAGGAGGACGCCTGCGCTTCCTGGTGGCCAAGTCTGACCTGGACGTGTCGGAGAAGATCAGTGCCTCCTCCTGCTGACCAGCCTTCCAGCCGCTCGCTCCCCAACCCCCAACCTTCCAGCTGCGGACGTGAGAAATAAGAAAGGTGGAGCCGGTGGAGGGTCCTGCGTACCTCAAGCTCACTCCTGCGAGGTTCATTTCATTGTTTCATGGGCAGAATGTTTAACCCGCCGCCACAACAAGGAAACTCGGCTTGATTCATCAGCATCTTTGCTCTGCAGCCATCTAGTTTTCAGCCTGGTGTTGGTGAAAGCACAGTAGATTTCTCATTTTTCTCCCGTCAGTCTTAAAAAGCCCCCCCCCCCCCCCCCCCCGCTTTTTTTTTTTATTTACAGTATGAGGAAGTCAAACATTGAAACTTTAATGTACCATCTGTAACACAGGGTGTCTAATAAACAGGACAGACATAGCAGTGTTTTCCAGGAAGGGGCCTCCGCAGGTGTACAGGAAGCTGTCACAGACACAAGATGTCCAACCAAAGTTAATGTGGGTTTTGCTCTTGGGTGAGTGACACTCTGTCCATCTTTTAGGTGAAAACCGCATCTTTGATCACATAAAGCCAATGGACAGACTTGTCTGAACTTCCAAACCAAATTGTTATCGCAGCCATTTCCAAATCAGTGGTGCAAGTTGTACATATTTCTGTTCAGTAGTTGCAGTTTAAAAAAATGAATAAATAAAGTCATAACTGGTTCCAGCGTCAACACACATGAATTCCAGTTTGGGTTGCATGTTAAAATAGCTGAAAATGATCGTTGAGACGTTCTTTAAATATGCTTTTAAAAGTACATTTCTGAAAGCACTGGTATGAAAATAAGAGACACATACTTTGTGAAACACTTGAGGTGTTTTTAGAGCTCGACGTTTCATAAATCATAAAAATCTGTTTTTTTTTGTGCGTACAAATTTGTACAAAGTCTGGTTGAAAGACAAACAGCTCATGTTTCTGGTTCACCTTCAAACTCTCTGGACTTTGACCTTGACTGGAGAAGACGTGAATGTCGATGCTCAGAGAATGTTCGCCTGTCGCTCGTCGCTAAAGACATTGTGGCTCTTCATTCACTGCTTTCTGGCACCTGAGAGCCACATTTTGTTGTAAATATACTGCTGACTGTATGCACATGGTCGAAAACCTGTAAATAGTCATTTGTAAATATTTAACACTTTGTCTCCTACTGTTTGGGCAATTGAAATAGAAGCTGCATTTTGGAAAATGCTTAAAATATTTTGTTTTCTACAGTGTATTTCCTCGGTTATTGCTGAAACCCATTCGATGGAAAAAAAAATCCCAACCGTTTCTGGGATAGTAAAGATAACCTTTTGTGTGCATTATTTCTGTGAGCAAATTTGTTTGAGCTCCTTGAACATATATTTTAACTTTTGCACTCAAAACATTAGATGCACCTTTGTTACGAAAGTAATTAGACTCATCACAAATACAATTTTTCTTCCAATTGAATGGTTAAATGCGGCTTGACGCTTTTTCCAACAAAGGAAGGATTTAGTTTAAGCTGTCAGCTGCGGTAGCGCCCTCTGCAGACTGGGAGGATGACTGTAGAACGTTTCAACTTTTAACTGTTTCAACATCAAAACCTTTTGCTTGATCAGGAAAGAAATTACAAAAAGGTGGCAAAACCAAAACAGGGAACCAACTTTAAATGGCAAGTTGTTTAAATACAGGTGTTTAACATTTCTCGGCTCATATTATTATAAATATTTTGTCCAATTGAAATCAAGACAACTGACTTGGCTTTTCAGTTCAAGCTGTTTGACCTACATGCTTCAGTGTTGGTTTTTTTCAACTCTTCAGATGTCACCTTGTGTTCACCGGCTTCATTTAACTCTCCGCTGACATTCCACTTATGACTATTTTTTCTCTGCCATTCTTTTTTGCCTTTGTGCATTTTGAAGGTGTGTATGATGCCGATCTCCTGCATGTCTATTCTCCTCTGATTATTATTTATACTTTCAAGATGATGTTACTAAGGAATAAAGACTGTTGAATTCTTGTTTTTTTGTGTTGAGATGCTGTGATGAATCTCACCAGCTGATGAGAGTTAAAGAATAACAATTGACAAATCCCGACCACAACCATAACCCTAGCCCCAAACCTTAGCCACAACCCTAACTCCAGGCCCAACGCTAACCCTTCCCCCAGCCCCAACTCTAACCATTCCCCCAACTCCAGGCCCAACTCTAACCCAAACCCCAGGCCCAACTCTAACCCCAGCCCCAACTCTAACCATTCCCCCAACTCCAGGCCCAACTCTAACCCAAACCCCAGGCCCAACTCTAACCCCAGCCCCAACTCTAACCCTAACCCAAACTCCAGGCCCAACTTTAACCCTAACCCCAGGCCCAACTCTAACCCTGATGTTAATCCTAGCCTCAATTTTAACCCCATCCCTTACCTTGATCCTAAACCTAACCCTAAACTCAACCCCAACCCAAAACCTAAACCCCTACTCCAGCCCCAACCCTAACTCCAACCACAACTCTAACCCAACCCCATTTCTTTAAAAGGCGCATAGCTTCAAGTGAAAATGTAGCTGTGGATCATCACTGATCTGTCACCTGAACCAGTTCTTTGTGAGCTGAGCCAAATGATCTGGCTTACTGAAAAGACCTGGAATTCCCATCACGAGTGATTGCCACTCTGCAACTAGTGTCTGAACACACACGTAAAGTGCGAAGGTTTGATAAAAACAAACAACCAAACCAACAAAAAAATCGTATGTGTAAAACCGTCCACCACTTTACCTCAGAGAAAACAACAGAGGGCTTTTAGTCAAGGATGAATTTAATTTTTTTGCTACACAATGTAACAAAATCACAAAAAACAGGAACATTTAAAAATACATATACTTCTCTATTTCCAGAATGTTTACGTATTGATGACAGCTGTTTTTTTTTGTTTTTTTTTGTTTTTTTTACATAAAGCTAAATCTTTCCCCCAAAAATAAAAAAAAACCCTTCTAAATTGCTTCGTCATTTAGCGGAAAGAGCAGCAATACAATCATTACGCATCGTTTCTATTTGTGCAAGAACAAGAATCACTGAAATTTTTTAACGCAGTGCCTGATTGCCGGCTGAACAGGAGGAGGCCCGTGTGCGACGACATCGACCGAAAGCTAAAAGGCAGAGTGAGGAGAGAAACGCACAGAGGGTAAAAAGAAAGAAAATAAAAAACAGAAAATAAAAAGTGCCCAGGAATATTTTATTAAGGCAGAGTCTGTGACAGGAATCGCAACAGGCTTGTTGCCTCCGTTGTGCCTTGCTGAGGAAAGAGAGACGGAGGTAGATGCGGAGAGAGGGAGAGGAGAAAACGAAGAGGACAATGTACCAAGAGGACGGGGAGGAAGACATTAAGAACGAACGGGCTTGTGAACGAACGTGGTGTGTTGGTCCCACCCTTCCCCCGCGAGAAAGAACTGATGCTGTAGTGTTGCAGATAGTGTAACTGTTTGCTCAAGCAAATGTGATAATCTAAAAAAAAGGGAAAGAAAAAACAAAAGGAAAAGCCGTCTAAGGGTTAACACGAAAGCGACCCTCCCACCCTGAACCCTCCAGAAAAACACCAACAAAAGGTAGAAACATTTAAGGCCTTTTTCAGGGATTATTACAATAATGCTTTATTGTGCTAAGAACGACTAGAATGAACGCACAGCTTGTTCCTTAACCCCCCCACCCCACCCACTGAACCACTAAAGAAAGAAGCAAAAATGAACAAAAGTTAAAAAAAAAAAACAATCACTTTGTCTACATTAGGTTAGCTCCACTTGATAATTCTCTACATAGATGCCTCTGTGTGTGTTTTAAAAGCCCTTTTCTCTTGTGACATTGTTGCTTTCTGGTCAATCAATCGGTTGCCTCCGAGCCCCGAGGGGCTTCGAACAGGACAAAAAGCGAGCAGAGCTGAGGTGAAAATGGACAACGCAGGTCCTGGGGTTGTTTTCAAACATCCTGACGACTCTTCCACCGAAGATGCGAGCTTCTGAATTTTAGTGCTTTTACCGAGAAGGCAAAGAAGAAGAGACGCCTGGTGTTCTGTAAAAAAGCCTTGATACGTCATATATATACATATATGTATATATATATATATATATATATATATATATATATATATATATATATATATATATATATATATATATATATATACATATATGTATATATATATATATATATATATATATATATATATATATATATATATATATATATATATATATATATATATATATATATATACACATATATACATATACATATATATATATATATATATATATATATATATATATATATATATATACATATATGTATACATATATGTATACATATATACATACACATATATATATATATGTATACATATATGTATACATATATGTATACATATATGTATATATACATACATACATATACATATATATACACACACACATATATATGTATATATATGTATACATATATACATACATATATATATATACACACACATATATGTATATATATGTATACATATGCATATATATATATATATATACACACACACATATATGTATATATATGTATACATATATACATACATATACATATATATATACACACATATATATGTATATGTATATATATATACATATATGTATACACATATATACATATATATATATATACATATACACACATATATGTATACGTATATATATACATATACATATATACATATACATATATATACATATATATTTTTTTTTAGTCTGTTGTTCTGTTGGGATTGTCGTTTTAAAACAAAAAGGGAAAAGGAAAAGGACAAAAAAAGCGTGACCAGACTCGGAACAATCAGATTTGGTCTGAGCGAATTGCAGCCGAGCGGAGCTTCTCAAGCGCCGCCCGCTGGCTGAACATCAGTAAACGCTGAACCAAAACGTTACATGAACTCAGAACGTTGTTTTCTTAAAATGTCAAAACAGAAGAAAAAAAACAACATTTGGATTAATATGCGCATGTCAAACACCACACTTGAACCTCTTTACCACAAGGGCCTTGCGCTCCCACGGAGCCCATTCGTGGGACGAGTAGCGACTCTACAGTCTTCTGGGATTGTTGCCTTCAGCTTCCCACCCTTCGCAACCCCCACACACACTACTGTTCAACTTTTAAACTTTTTTTTTTTGTGTTTTTGTCATCAAAAACCTTCTCAACAATAAATAAAGCCCAGTGCAGCTTGAAAAAAAAAAAGAAAAAAAAAGAAGAAGAGGGCTTTGGCTACATTTTCCACTTTTGTGTTTTCAGGGCAACACATTCCTTGCAAGTGTTTCACAATAAGATCCTCGTTGCGATAATGAAGTGCTGCCGCTGAAACCCTCATTATCAGCTCTTATTTCAAAATGGGCACAGAAAAAGTCGGGACTTTGAGAAATGCTGGCCGAGCGTTCTCACGGAATCGTTACCCTGCGAGCGCGTTCTCTCTCTATCTCCCCCTAGAGGTCAGGGGAGAAAGTGTGACACCACACCTGCTGCTCAGTTAAACTGCAGGGTGCGTTTCTTTTTTTTTTTTTTTTTTTAATTAATTTTTGCTCACCGGTCGCATGAATCCAGCTTTGCTAATCAACAACCTATTAAAAAAAGAAAAGAAAAAAAAGAGCTCATTCTGTTGCATAAAAATCAAACCTACTGCAGCTCAACACACCAGACTGGACCAGATGAGCTAAACTGGATACCCCAAACCCCTGACCCTGCAGCACCCTCTACTGGAGACACGGTCCCTGGCTGTGAGCGGAGGAGGAGGAGGAGGAAGAAGAGATGGAGGCTGGGTCTTTGGCCTGCTGAGAGTGGCTGACGATGTCTCTGCTCCACCAATCAGAGGAAAGGCTCGTCGGCGGGGCAAAAGTAGTGCTGAAAAAAATCTGCATAATGCTCTCGTACGTCCTCGGTTGTTTCGCAGTGAATCGGGGGGGTTGGAGAGGGATTACATTACTTGACTGTAAAGTAAAGCTGAAAACAGTCTAAGAAGTTTGTTTTGTTTCATTTTCACATTCAGAACATATTTGAAAGTTTTTTCTCTCTCTTTTTTAAATCATATATTGGACCAACGTGTGTTTCTTCCAAATGAATTCCCTTCTGTGGAGAAATGCTGTGTAGGCTTTTTCTTTTTTCTTGGCCCATGTCGGCCTGCAGTCATATAGCGCGGCATCGCTGTGTAATTGCTGGGTATAAAAGGCCAAGCAGTTAGTGGACGACAGGGAGGCTGTCCATCAGGTACCTGGCGAGAGGCCCCCCCCTGCCCCCGACCCCTCCCCTTACCCCACTTTCCTTTTTTTTTTTTTTTTTTTTTTTACTTCCCGTGGCTCTGCGACGACACGGTGACGATGACGGGCTGCTGGGCCGGCGCCGCTGGATGCTGAGCGCTCTCAGTGCCGCCCTCGAGCTCCACCTTCGGCCGCTTGGCCTGCGGTTCGCCCGCCGGCTCCGACAAGTTCTCTGAGCCGGGCTGTCGGCCCACCAGCACCGGCGAGGAGCTGGAGGCCTGAGCTGCCAGGATCTGAAGAGGACTGTTCAGGCCTGGGAGACAGGAGGGAGAGAGGAAGAGGGTCAACACACGTTAGTCTCTCTCTCTCTCTCTGTCTCTCTCTCTCTCGTAAAATTAAATAAAGTATAATAAAACAAAGTCAAATCACATAAGTATTCAGTCTACTCTGTGTGACTGCTGCTGATCTCACCTGATGCATTAGCGAGGTTTGCCTCGGCAGTGGAAGTGTGTCTGCCGTTTTGGGTGACAGGACGAACGGGGAGTTGATGTAAACCGAGGGCGAGGCTCCTTCTCTCGCCGCCCTGCGCCGTGCTGCTGTCCGCCATCTGGATCACTCGCTCCCGGTTCAGCTGCACATCTGAACACACAGACAGACAGACAGACAGACAGACAGACATTTCAATAATGTGAAACCACAAATCAAATTACAGCAACATGTAGTGCAACAGAGAAGAAAAAATTCTATGAATTAAAAATAAAAATAAAATAAACTATTTAAGGAGTAAGAAAGGAAGGAAATTTTTACACCTATAAGGACAGTTCTATTTATATTTAAATTACAATGACAATATAAATAAGTGTTTTTTGCACCTTAATGTAAATGTTAATGATTGAGAATTGTTTATTTTATTGAGTACAGATATATACTGTATCAGAAACTCGACTTCAGGTTTTAAAAACATCATTGTGTGTTGAAACGTTCACATTCCTGTTACAGTCCAATGGGAAAAACTAGTACACACAGGGCTTTATTTCGATTACTTCTATTTCTATGTCCATGTTGTGTCTTTCTGATCTCTATTTAATCTTGCATGAGGACAAAATAAGACAAGGTGCAGGTCTGTTCACTGACCAAAGAGAATCTATTAAACAGACAAGAAGATGAGTCACAAGCCAGAATTATTTATTGCATTCAAAAAACCTTCAAAAATACCTCTGAGGTCACTGCCGGCCTCCGCCGCTCCGCCAACAGGGGGCGTGCTGTATCCGTTGGGGGTGCTAGAAGTCAGGGGGTTGCTGGTGACCACCCGCACCATGGTGACGGAGGGCTGGGGGGCGCTCTGGAGCAAGTGCAGGGGCTGGACTTGGCCGATGCCGCCGCCACCAGGGACCAGAGCGAGGGCCTTCCCCGGGCCGGAGGAGAAGATGGCGGGCAGGGGCGGCGCCGCCATGATGACGGGCTGGGCGCTGACGGGAGAACCTGCGACCAACCATTGATTGGATCATTACAATCACAATATTTTGTGATTCCTGTCACAAAATAAATGTATCTATTTTATTTATTTTTATTATGATACAGGCCTATGTGTATTTACAATGATTGCATTTTCTATTATATGGGCAAATGTATAGTTGGTTTGTCTGCTGTACGTCAAAATTATTGTGGGTCTTTGTTTAATTTTAGTTTAGTGTTGTGTTTTGGGGGGGAAATGTATGTTTTCAGTAATTGAAAATGAAAATAAAATCTTATAAAAAAGAAGAGAAACAACTTCCACCTGCGCTTGCCCTGTTTTTTGTGTGTGTGTGTGTGTGTGTGTGTGTGTGTGTGTGTGTGTGTGTGTGTGTTTGTTAGTGCAGACGCACCTGGGGCACTCTGGGAGTACCTGTACTCAGGCACAGACGCCAGCTTGCTAGCCAGCTGCTCGTGGTGGTCGTGTGGGATGGGAGAGCCCTCCCTGCTCAGACACTCGGGGGTCTGCAGGCCGCTGGACGGAGGCGACAGCAGCCCCTGGTGGGTGGGGGAGGCAGGTGCACTCCTGCGTCGGAGAAAAAACAGTCGAAGGAAGAAAATAAGTCAATAAATGAGTGTGACTGTATGACGGAGGTGTCAGTCAACAGCGGCACTCCTGCACCATCCTGGACGCTGTCGCTACACAGACTGACCTAGAGGTGAACTTACTTTGTTCTATCCAATCAAATGATAGCCGGGGATAGAAGCAGAGAGAAGGAGGAGAGAGGGTTAAACCTTGTCCAATCACGACGAGCTCGCGCCCAGGTGCTCCCTCACCCGCACCCCACCACCGCAGGAAGTGAGCTCACCTGGAGGACAGAGGTCCGAACGGCGTCCTGAAGCAGGCCACGCCTCTCTGCCGCCGCTTCCTGAAGGCCTGCTCAACCAGTTTGCTCTCAGAGGCAGAATCCACGCGCCAAAAACTGCCCTTGCCCGGCTCGTCCTGGGAGCGGGCCACTTTCAGGAAGTAGCGGTTCAGGGACAGGTTGTGCCTGATCGAGTTCTGGGGAGGAGGCAGACGCACAATCAGAGATGTGCAGACAAAGTCACTGTGTCGGTCGGCAAAGAGGGTCATGAAGAAAGCAAAGTGAACTGAATCACTTTTGGATGAGTGGGGCCGTATCAAATATTCAGTTTATTTCTGTCTGACATTCTAAAACAGAAATGCATTCTGTTTTACACTGCTTTTTTAAACTTTCTATGCTAATTGTACATTAAAATATAATGAAGTTGGTTGATTGTCAGCGAGTCAGTTGTAAGAAGGTGGTTTGTCTCAATAAAACCATCTAGATGGAACAGAGATGTAGAGTCACTTTCTTTCCCAGATTGCACTGAGAATACACACACACACACACACACACACACACACACACACACACACACACACACACACACACACACACACACACACACACACACACACACACAGCAATAATGGAGGATAACTGCAGAACATGATGCTGAATGTGGCTTGTGAGTTGTGTGGTATGTGCCTATTTTACTGTTTTGTTATAGTTATGTTTTACACGTATTTATTGCTAATTTAATTTACCGTACGCACTGAAGGAAGGCACTTTTAAATGTTGTTGTACTTCATTATATAACGACAACAAAGGAATTCAATTCAATTCAGCTGTGAGATCTACACTGACGCAATCATCGAGTATTTCGGCATATTTCGCTACATTAGGATCACAAGATTACAAAAAAAAAAAAAAAAATCACAACAGTCAAGCAGTCCCTCATTGAGGGTCACTCGGGTTCGGATGGGCAGCTCCTACCTGCCAGCCCTTGTCGGCGGTGCGGTAGTAGGGATAGTGTTTGGTGATGTGGGCGTAGATGCCGCTGAGCGTCAGCTGCTTGTCCGGAGCGGACGAGATGGCCTGGACGATCAGCTGCGCGTAGGAGTAGGGCGGCTTGGACTCGTCCTGCACGGACACCGGACGTTAGCATAGAACACTTTGAACATCACGCACCGTTTCTCCGAGGCCTCAGCAGGGGGTCTCCACCTTGGGGCTGTCTCCCCCGGCCGACTCCCCCCGCTGCTCGCTCCCGCCGCCGGCCCTGTGCTCCGCGATGCTTCGCCTCTGCTCCGAGACGGCCTTGGCGGCGAACTCGGCCGCTAGCTGCAGGTCGGAGGTCACGTTGCGCCCGTAGCGATAGCCCGACGAGCCGGCCCCTCGCGGACTGGCGGGACAGGAGTTGGGAACACTGGAGGAGGGAGAGGGAGAGAGGGAGAGAGAGTGAGAGAGAATTATCTGTGAAGTCTGCATTTGAAAGGAACGTTCAGAAGCACCACAACAAGAAAAGCAGATTTATTTCAGAAATTTCTTAAGAAATGACATTTTTCACTGCAACCAACATCACAACACATTTTTATGCGGCACAGTATTTTTCAATTTGGGGTAAATGCACTTGGTCTAACAAAGTTGAATTATTTAGAAACACAAAAGACGCATTTACAACTGAATAGACAACAATATGTTTTTGTAGTGATATCACACCAACTTTAAAAAGAGACGTACATTCATTATTATTATCTACAGTATATTGGGAACGTAATCGAGGTCAGCCAGTCACTTTTCTGTGATACAGATGATAAAGCATGCAGATGAAAGTTCGAGCAAGCTCTTGTAGCTGCACTGTAAGAATAAAGCATGCTTTGCATTCACCTTGGAACAAATAGATTCAAGATTCAAAAACTTTTTGCACCAGGTGCAGTGAAATGCAAAATATAATAAGTATAAAAAAAACATACACTATCAGTTAAAAGTTTGGACACACTATCTTATCGAATGCACTGTTTTTTCTTTATCTTTCGTACATTCGACACTGCAGATCGATACTGAAGACATATATATGACAACAAATATACGCTAAATAATAATATGCTTTTTATGAAGAGTGACTATTTTGAAGAATATAAAACGTGTTTATTGTTTGCAACTTAATTCCACGTGTGTTCAGACGTAGTTCTGATGCCTTCAGTGAGAAACTGCAATGTCAATGGTCATGAGAATGAAAAAAAAGACAAGCAATTCATAGGGTGTGTCCAAACGTTTGACTGGAAGTGTATGAATATAAAATAAGTTGTGGAAAAATCCACACAACAAAAGTGAATCATGTCCTGAGCTGCCTGCAGCAGAGGGACAGTTTTTCCCCCCCTCACTGCACTCAAGAACACAGCTTGTGCCAAGAAAAACAGATCCTGGAGCTCACATACTACGAGTTCAAAACACAAAGCGATCAATGAGCGGCGATACTCCAAAGCGCGTTAATCATTAGCCGGCTTTTATCGGAGCGTGTTCGCAGGCTGACCGGGGGCGGGGGGGGGAGACACACTGACGGTTATATAACACACACCTGCTTCTGTTAGCAAAGTAAACACTGGTTCTGGGAGAGTCAGCATGCTTTGATTTGCGTTTGGCAACACAGGGCCAAAGAAACAGAGGCTGACACACAGACACAGAAAAACACACACACACACACACACACACACACACACACACACACACACACACACACACACACACACACACACACACACACACACACACACACACACACACACACACACACACACACACACTGTGTTTTTCAAGCAGGGGAATGAACACTGCATGTTCTGTGTGGAGAGGCTGTAAGCCGAGGACTGAAAACAAATCAAGCTAAACGACACTGGACATGAAATCACCCACAATGCAACGCTCATCCTAAACCCTAATCCTTAAAATTCATGAAAGGTTCCCTACGTGTGTGTTTCACAGCAGCCACTTCCTTCTGCATGTGTGCGTACCCAGTGCAAGTGCAGGGACAGATGCTGGTAGGGGCGAAGGAATGCCATAATACACAATGCCTTCAGGTTGCCAGACAGGAAAAGTCGGTGTTGGAACTGTGAGCACGTGCCTCTGCAACAACACCGCTCAGCTGCAAACACTGTGTGAGAGGAAAGTTGGTCCAACAATCGACTCCAGTGAGAGGAGGCAGACGTGTAAATGTCTTCATTCTGTGTGTGTGTGTGTGTGTGTGTGTGTGTGTGTGTGTGTGTGCGCGCGCGCGCGCGCGTGTGTCCACGTGCTTGCAAAAAGGAGCCAAGGTCTTAGACGGGAAGGGAAACAGGCTCCGAGAAGAGAGAGAGAAAAAAAGGAAACCACGAATGGACGGAAGAACGGCCGGCAGGCAAAACAATGTGCCCAGGAGCCAATCACGAGGCTCCGAGCTGAAGCCATTCCATATAAGGCAGAGCCCCGTACACAAGTAGACATTGGTGGGAGTGCTGGGCGCAGGGAGTAAGAGGGGCCAGCAGAGGGCGCAACACGGCGATGCCACGCTGCTGGTGGCACACGAGGCTTTGCGTTTGTGAAGCAGTGATTTTTCAGCAGTGCTCTGGTCTGAGTGGAGACCCTGCAGCAGCCGCCAGGAGGACAACACCAGAGGAAAAAGCTGCAGGTTTTCTTAAGGTTTAAATTGTGACACAAACAAAATCTTGTTTGTTTATGTTTTCAATTCACAAATCCATAAAACCCATAAAGGATTTAAGGCACGCAAAGACAAAAGATTTGTGTTTTTTTCCAAACAGGTTTTCAGCAGCTGCACAATTCAAATGTCCCACTTTTCTTCAGTCCGCATTTGATTCTTTCCCCCTGGTTTTCCAGTACAAATCTGCACATTGACTAGAATGGCACACTGGCTGGAGGTGCTCCTCTGCAAAACACCTGGGTGGCCAGTAGGAAATGGAAATAGGTGTGTTAACATGAGGCCTTCCTCAGCAATCATCCAGCTGTTTCTGTGGCGCAAGAGCTTTTCACCAACACGCCAAAAGCAAAAGCAATGCTGAAAACAATGTGTGGGTATTATTAAGTATTATGTAAGTATTATTATTATTATTATTATTATTATTATTATTATTATTATATTTTTGTATTTATAATTCTGAGGAAAAATCCCTGAGACGTCCTACAATGTCTCACGTACAAGACTTGCGACAGTAATTCAGCACCGTCTGCCGGAGACTCCGGACCCTCTGCTCCTTATAACTGTTCATATTTCTGTTGGTTCCAACATTCGTGCTGCAAGAATGAAAAAATATTTAAATATGTATTTCCCATTCATGTCTTTGTACTGACACATAGAGCTTGTTATGTTGTTCTTATTGACACTTTTGATGTACTGAGACTTTTTTTCTGTCACTGCTGATTGAATTAAATCCTTTCCTTGGTCATTCATCAATCTTTTGCTTTCAACACATATTGTCTTTTTTCCACCAAACAGCTTGGAGCTGGACCAGTGTAGCAACAGTGGTTACCGTCAATCATTTCTAAACTAACTCAGTCCATCTAGTGTGGATGGAATAAAAACAGCTCTTCTTAAGACTTGAAGTGAAGTACTGTTCAGTTACATAAACCAAAGAGATAAACCATAAATAACGTTTGGCGTCTGGAGCAGCCAAATAATCTGGAGCCTCACACGCAAACTCGTTTTCAGTCCCGACAAACAAAACCCCTGAATTTGAAAAAAAAATAAATAAATGTTCCGTCAATAACAAACTTTTAATTGAGACAGTAAATTATGGCTCTACATTGAAGTTTAACCACGGAGAGGAGAAAAAAAGATGAAAAAACACAAGATGACTCGAGGAAAACTGAAAGTCAGAAGCTGAAGTCAGAGAGCTCTTTGTTTCCCTGGGAGGATTAAGACACTCTGGACAAGTTCAAAGCTTATTAGAGCGACTGTTTGTTTAAGTACAAAGCCTAAACCATTCCACAATGGACCAAATATATATTTTTTTTAAATTCCAAATTGAGCACTACTAGAAACGTTTAGTGTTTTAACGTGTTCTATTTTTTGTGCAAGTCATTTTGTATTGCGTCTGTACCTGATGGTGCCAGTCGGAGAGGGCAGCGGCGAGCCGAACGCCCTGATGTGCTCCTCGTGCTGCTGCATGGTGGGAATGGTGATCTTGAGGGGGGAGATGTGGGGCAGCAGCATCCGAGGGGGAAGCGAGGGCTGCTCCCTCTCTTTGTGCTCCTCCGGCTCCAGCAGCGACATAAACTGGATCTTGATGACGGTGCTGGGAAAACGAAACACACACCTAGGGAGAGCAGGGAGGAGAGGAGGTGGAGCAGGTGGAGGAGAAGAGGTGGAGGAGGAGGAGGACCAAGGAAAAGACAAACATTACTGAAATACGTGAAATCATTGGTTGAAACCTTTGGGTCAGACATATTAATTTGGGCTACAAAGTCTTGGTAACTGAGTTGAAGAGTGCAGAAAAACAAAGTGAACTTTTAATGAGGAAAGCTGAGGGATCCAATCTTGATTTGCTGAGATGTTTTTAGAGAAATTGTCCATGTAGCAAAATAGATGGCAACAGCAAAAGTAGGACTGGTTTAAAATCAATAAGGGCAACACTTCTTTGATGTATTACACATCATGCAATAATATATGCAATTGCTTTGCTCGACTACAGGCAATTTACACCCATCAATTTAAAAACTGGCGCATAAAAGAAAAGACTCAAGACTTGAGTTTCTCAACAATATTCCTGTGAATAAACAGCAGTCGTACACACGGAGGCCACTCTTTGCAACCACGGCAAGATACATAAAGGCAACACTGTCGCTCTGTCCGGAAAATGTGATGCAAAACATATTATATATAATATGGACTTTATGAAAACGCAGCTCATGCGTGGCTAACTCTGGAGCAGAAATAAGAACACTCGTACAGAGAGAGAACTTCTTGTAGCTGGAGGACAAACACAGCCTGTGCATAGGAGAATTGTTGCTTTCCCCACCATTCATTTGGGTGTATTACAGCCTTAAAGGGAAAGACTCTGTTCAACAAGCTCACGTGACCTGTTGGAGGTGTTTCATTCTAGCCCCCCCCCCCCCCCGAGACTGAGCTCAGTGCCATCACAATAGATTCAGTGACGACTTGATGTTTCTGGCAGCATTACAAAGCGTAACACACATCGCAGCTTGATAGCATTAACATGTTTACAATGTATTATTTTGAAATGGGTTAGTCAAAAAACGTTTTGCCGTTGAACATGATTTAATGAACTGGAGAACAACACATCCTGAACACTTGTGAGAAAAATAATTGAAGGAATAATACAGTGATAGTCTTAGTTTGAATTGCGTGACTTTAAAGAAGACACTCAGCTACTTCCAGAATGGTGCGATGGAAATATCACTGATTTCAAAACGATGCCTTGTTGAAATCACGGTACACTATTAAACCAGTAATTTGGGAATGACTTATTCTCTCACTATACTGCTTATTTTATATTCCAGCAGGCAACTGACGGCCTGCTAAGGCGGAGCTTTGTTGCACTGAAGCATTCATGCTCTATAACAGTGTTTTTCAATCACCATGTAATGTCAGGTGTGAAAAATTATGCAATTTCACTTTTCACTCATTGTTCGAAAAAAAAAAAAAAAAAAAAAAACATTTTGGAGTGACTGTGCTTTAAAAAGAATGTGAGCCTATTTTCCTCCTTCAATTCCTCCCTTGATATCAGCTTTTGTATGCATGTAAACAGGCCCAGGTTTCACACTGCGTGAGTATAAATAAATTACGTTTTTTATTATTGTCATTATGAGGCTAAAAGTGTCCATTTACATTATATTTGGTTGGTGGTGTGCCATAGGATGTTTTCAATGTAGAAAACGTGCCATGGCTCAAAAAAGGTTGAAAAACAATGCTCTATAGCTAACATAGTGAATAAACAAAAGCGTCTTGAAATTGCAATGCATGTGGGTGTTGTACCCTGAGCTCTTGTTCTTTGTTTATGTAGTTTAGGTTTTACTATTAAAAAACATTGACTCATCAGAATTGTCAACTCTGGACTTGGCAAAAGCAACTGGACATGATTGGCAGCATCCAAATAATACAGTTTTATAAACTAAATGCAACAGGAGGATGCTAATGACTGAGAGAGAAAAAAAAACTAACATGACGTTTCAATTAGATATTTGATGTTTCCATCATAAGTACAGTTAGTCCTACGAAGAAAACCAGTTAAATAAAGGCCACGTTTATCTGTATATATTCCAGAACAGCTGAAAATGTTTTCAGCCAACGCTGTAATCCCTCCAGAGGCCTCTGCGCCGCAATGCATGTGGACATGTGTGCATCTGGCCTGGTATTAAATTGCAAGCCTTGTGTTTACTCCATGTGCTCCCTGCAATGAGGATGTCACGTCTGCCTTCACTTCCTGCCCACTGTTGGACACGCCCCTAAACAGTCCTGAGAGCCAATCAGCGGACAGAAAAGGCACCAGCCACTCAAACCTCCTCCCCCAGAGTTGCGTCCTGTGACTGACACGAAGAGTCAAAGCTCTGAGGATTTTTGGTGCCATTTCTGCTAAAATGCTAAAGTTTAGAAAATGGTTGGCCGACAAACGTTTCAACGAAGCAATAGTTTTGCTATTTTGTTTGTTTTTTCTTTTTACAATATAAACCTTTTCCAGCAAACTTAAACGCATGTCATGCAAATTTAACAAAGCTCGTCAAATGCAACAGTGCGTTGAACTGTCACAACGGCGTTTGTTTACAGTAGTGTTTACACGACAGCGACACATTGACGAAAACACGCTCGGGCCTGTAGTAATACAAAATAAAAACTGACAGCGCTATTTTTTTTGCAAGCGGCTGAGAAGTCACGAATTACTTTTCTGCAGCGTTCGTTGTGGAAAGCCCATAGTAATACGTCTTAAGAGCCAGTGACCGTTTCACCTTATGCTAGTTCGCTAGGCCAAAATGAAGCTAACACGGCTAGCGCTTAGCTAAAACTACCCACAAAAAAAGTTGCGGATTTTGAAAAGCTGTGTGTAACGTTTAATTAAAGGAGAAGCATTTGCCTCCAGACAGTGAATGGTTTATTTTAAGAGTACGCGGAGATAACTCATTAAAACAAACAATCAGAACAAACGCTGCCCGTTTTGATGTACTGTCCAGAAAAACTTTGTAAACCGCTCAGAACCTCTCGCTCTGGAGCAGAAAGGTGGATTTTCAAGACTAATCATGTACGTTTGTGTTAAATATAAGTATGTACATATAAATAAATAAATGCCAAGAACGCATTTCCGAACATTTTTAGCATAAGAAGTATGTATATACACAATTTGATTCAAACGCTTGTTGTTACTGAGTTCAATGATATATGCATATGGCTTTAGATGACACTCCGATGCTACTCGTCCATCATTGCAAAAAGCTAGCAAAGACGAGGGGGAAGTGAGGTAGTCATCATCATCATCATTATTATTATTATTATTATTATTATTATTATTATTATTATTATTATTATTATTATTATATGTGTATATTCATGTTACATTCACCAGGGTGAAACTACTAGCCAGTTCTGTCGCAGCCATGCTAAGGCACTCACTCTCTGGGAAGCTGCAGCGGCGGCGCTCCTCTCCGCTGAAACACCCCGTCCACGAACACGCCATTCTTGCCCAGGCAGCGCAGCGAGAAGCCGTTGGCCTCGTCGTAGGTGAGCTGCAGGTGTCGCCGCGAGATGAAGCTCGAGTGGCCCATATTGATGTCCACCGAGCCGTGGGACGAGTTCCGGCCTATGGTAACCGTCCTCTGGCGCATGACAAACTCAAAGTCCCGGCCCTCCAGCCTGGCGAGGGCCTGCTGGGGAGGACCGGCGAGGCGCACGGGAAGGATCCTGGCGTCGGCAGCGGCGTCCATCATCATCATCGGCGGAGCCAGGACGGCCACCGAGGGCTGGTGGTAGGGGTGCGAGGTCACCGACACTCGCACCGGACTGCACGGTGCCGACTGCAGGGCCAGTAGCGCTCTTGCTCCGGTGTCGTCCCGGTAGTCTGCCATGTTGTTTCGGAGGGTCACACACACACACACACACACTCACTCACTCAGACTTCACTTGTAGCACACACAGATTTGCAACGTGAGAGTTTTCAGCCAGGGGACTTGTTCGCTCCGTGACTGACGGAACAACATGGAGTCCGGCTCGGAGGAAGAACCGGATCGGAGTGAGTGATGGCCGGGACTGGATCGGCGCCGTAAGTCTGCTACTGGAGAGCACGTTTGCCCACTTAACTGTGCATATGTACAGGTGTCAACAGTCGTGCTTTGCATTAATTCATAATAAATAACCAACCAAAAAAATAAAATAAAATAAAAAACATTATAAAAAAAAAAAAAAAAAAAGTATGTACACTAGTAATGCAAATAGCATCAGAATTTTGAAATATCTGAGTAAAAAAAAAAAATCTTTCCCCCAATGAACACGTTACATTTTATTTGTGGACAACATATAGGATATTTGAGACAGCTAGTTAACCTGTGAGTTAATGTTAAAAATAAATATTGGAACCAAAACAGTGTTGAGTGACCTTTATGGGGGGAGATAGATTACCACAGCAAGAGCAGCGGGGCGGAAATATCAGTGGTTTCGAAATTATGAGATCTTCAGACACACACACACACACACACACACACACACACACACACACACACACACACACACACATTCCAACATTGCAAACTGTTTGTCATCAGCAGGCCACAGTGAGATGTTTTAAATAAATGCGAAATGTGATTGAATGACTGTTGGTTAATTGCATCTCATCCAAATATTGTGCTCTACGTTGCAACCCAGGAGGCGAACGTGCAAAGACTACTCATTGGGAGTAGCTGTTTTCAGGGCTAACTGACCTGACATGAACGCCCTACCTGGACTGGAGATCGTGACGTCACACTAGAGCCACCGGCTTGCACACTGGCAATACTGCCCTGCACGATGGAGCAATCAGTTAACCATTAAATGGGTATGTCCGTTGGATTTTGAGCAAATTCATATCACAATTGATTATGAAATATTTACAATATGGAATGGTACTCTTGCTAACTCGTTAACTTTTTTCTTCTTTTTTTTTTTTTTTAACAGAGGCTTCCAGACTGTAAAAACACATCTTGCATAACCTTGCCTGTGTTCAGCGGACGCGAGTATTGAAAAGAGAGAAGAAGTGCAGAATTTAACTATTTCAAAGGAAGACTAAGACTTCACTTTTTTTTCTCCGGCAAAAGAACACGTGGTGTCTGCTCTCTGTAGCTGGTTTGCCCACCTCAGATTTTTTTTCTTTCCTTTTTTATCTCTACCCTCTGTTTATAAACATGGAAAGAACAAGGTGGGTTCAAAACCTGGAATCCGACGTTTCCAGGAGCGGGAGCCACGTCGACTTTGAAAGGACATCTCATGACATGGATGACGCCATCCACACGAGGGCGCCACCAAGAAAGATTTTAAAGATGTTGAAACGAAACCGAATACAAATAACTTTTATTTTATTTTATTTTATTTTAATTATTATTATTCTTTTTTTTAGAGTTGCTTGACTTTTACGTCAAAACGTCTTGGCACGCTGGCTGGTTCAATGCTGTGTGATTTATGTTCTTAGCTAGACTGTGTTAACTAAAGCCGATTCTTTCGAAAATTCAGTACTGTACGTCATTCGAAATCTAAGATTGTTTTTCCACGCTAGTTCAACCGTCTCTGAATTGATTTGTCGTTTTTCAAAACGACAAAGAGGAGTGGAAAGCAGTGCGAGTATCAGTAATTTTTTTTTTTTTTTTTTTTAAAGAACAACAACAAAGAGTGGAGGTCTCTCCAAAATCAACCAAACAGAATTATATGATGAAAATGTCATGGAAAGCAATTTTGAAAAAGATAAACAGTGCAAAAGCTAGTTTTATTATTAACATTATACATGTGTTTTTACAATTTAATGTTATTTATTCAATAGCATACATGTCAGTGAGAAGAATTTATTTTAATCCCACATTTTCTTCTTGTTTTTCTTATATTTTTAGTAAAATATATGTCACAAGCAAAAATATAATTTAGAATTTTTTTTGTTGTTGATGAAACTGAATTTTCTGTCAGTAACTGTCAGTGATCAGCTAATTCAACTGGAACCCAGTTAGAGCTACAGAAGGCTATGAAAATAAGACCAAATAATATTTAGGATTGACCCACTGCATTAATCAAAAATATAATTTATCGACACAAGCTGTGCAAATTAACCATTCACTCTCCAAAAAAAGGGTAATAGGAATAGGAGTTGGGAACAAAAATAGAAGAAATTGATGCAACGTAATCTGGTTGCCTTTTGACTTTAGAACCTCGCCACCAACTTCAGTTGAATTGCTCTTTTTGGAGCCAGCAGGCCCTGGACATTTTTTTGCTTGAGAAAGGTCTATGACCGAAACGTCACAATAAAAAGTTTCCAAGTTGGCCACGTGTGTGGGAATTCTTTCTTTGTCTAGTGATTTTATCTTACCAAAATTGTGAATGTAAATTTATTCCCTTTCGTCCTTTCCATTTGGACCATTAAGGGAAAGAACAACAGACCAATTGAAGAGACTCAAAAGTCAATATGTACATTTGTTTCTAATATTTATTTGACAAAAGGCCCTGACATATAATAATAATAGTAATGTAATGTAATAGATCTTTTTTTTTTTTTTTAACCAAATCAGGTTGACTTTACAAAAAAATGTACACATTTAAACGTGTACGAGGTGAGAGTACATACAGGTTAATCGGCCACAATGTCGGGCAAACAGCTCTCAGGTAGCACAGAGGCCAAAGTCTTAACTGAACTTTAAACATGTTTTTTATCTTATCACACTAGTTCAAACAGTTCTTATATTAGATTTCTCAAGCAACAGCAGTGTGTGAAAGCTCATGGCTGATATAGTAATTCATGATTGGCTGCACTCTGCTCCAATTAACACCATGACATTCATATTCAGGGTCATTTCCGTCTACTATTTACAGTAATGAAAATGTGTCTTCAATCTATAACTTGGCTCTAAACATGAATTTTCATTAGAAATATGGCACTCTGATAATTGATTTATTTTTATTTTTAAATATATAGTTATATAGGTTAATGAATGACCAGTTTAACACAGATAAAGCATGATAGACGATGGGTAATATTATGTTGACTAAACACAAGAGTGTCCTTATGATGTTTCTTTGGCTGGGTGATAAATCTTTTCTCATTTGAAAAAGCTAAAACTATGTCGATGTTTCCCATTAATAACACCTGTCCTCAAGATGTGGGGCATCTGCTTTTTCATTCAACAGTAATCATTACTGTATAGGAGAGATTGTGAAGATGACTGTAGCAGACACAACAACAGCTCATATCAGTCAGGAAGTCAACATGATTGAAACAATGATTGAAGCGAAAACACTGGCTTCTGTTATACAAAATACAAAAAGGTACGCTTATAAAATGCTCCAAAGACACAGTGCTCAATGACTGACACATTAAAACAAATGTCAACCAGAACCCAGATATAGGTGCTGTGTAAACGGTGTCAGGACCAACAGTCATAAAACAGGAGAGGTGCACTGCTGGTGAGGCAAAGTTTACCATCAGTGTCATTACATAAGACAGTGTTCAGATTTGTCCACAGCGACACTCAAACTGTTTAATTTTGAAATACAAAAATTAAATGTTTACATGTTCTGAAACTGGGATTTGAAGCATATTCTTGCTGTTGCAATGGTAGAAGTGGTAAACCCTGACAAGCTCACAGTCGAATACTCTGAAGTGTAGTAGTACATCTCTCTGACACAATGGACATTGATGACAGTGTGTGAGTAAAGAATGGCTTTAAATGGTAGAAGAAATTGGTACAAGAAAATCTGGCTGCCTTTAGGACTTTAGGACCTGGGGACCAACTTCAGTTGAATTGGTCTTTTTGGAGCCAGCAGGCCCTGAACATCAAACTCAAGGGGAATCTGGAATGAAATTTAAATAAGAGAAACAAGTTTGAAACAACATCAACAGTACATAAACCTTAGCCTCATTATACCAAGCTACATATAACCAGCTGAAAAACAGATGACAGAATTTCATGAAAAGGGCAGATCATTTTTTAGATGCTGTTTGACATATAAACAGCAACACAATGAAATGTATTGCTTTGAAAGGTTATTGACTTTGATTGTGAACAGTCTTGGCTGTCCAAGTGCTATTATATAACCTTGTCAGACATGTGACAGCATGCAGTATTAACGCAGTATTAAATGCTGTGTAAGGTTCACGTCTCACCTCAGTCTCCTTACACACAGAAAAGCTGTAGCGCTGCAGGGTCTCCACGATGGCAAGTTTCATCATCACCAAAGCAAATCGCATTCCAATACAGTTCCTTGGGCCGGACCCAAAAGGCATGTAGGTGTATGGATCAATTTTGTCCTTGTTCTGCTTGTTAAACCTGAAAACCCACGCACAATGTATTAACAAGAAAGATAGAGCAATTAACTGACAGATGTGGTGAACCAAAAACCAGTTGTATACCTTTCAGGCTTGAACTCCTCAGGATTGGGCCACAAACTTGGGTCTTTGTGCATGGGCCACGTTGGCACCATGACAACCATGCCTTTTGGAATTACAAGGCCATTTATCTCAATATTTTCCTTGGCCACACGCTCCAGACGTGAAGCAATTGGGTACAGCCGCAGGGACTCGTTGATGACGGCATCTAGATACTCCATCTCCATCATTGTCTGGTAGTCAACTGGAGCCTTCACAAACATACACAACACAACTTAGATGAGTGCTGTGAGTGTGTTTGTGTTATTAATGCCACAACACACAGAAGAAAAACAGCATCAAGCTGTATTTTTGCAAAATCAATCCTGTCACCTGTCATAAATTATTGTCAAGCAACTAATCTGCTGTGGAAGCCAACGCCACATCTCTTAGGGTAGGAGTCGGAGGATCTCAGACCGAAGGAAACTGATATAAATTGAATATATAGTTTCCATTTATATTGTTTCTCTGTGTTGGTATCTCAATCTCATTCATTTTTTACAGATGTATGGCATTAGCAGCCTTTAAAACTAAGTAAAGTCGAATCAAGAATAGCCAACATTAAAACAATGTTTGCAGCTTGTCAGCAATGTGTGCACAATGGACAAGAAAGAATCAGCTAACAGAAAAACGCAAATTGCTGGGTGGTTGAATCACTTTAACTCAAATTGTGCTTCACTCACAAACCTCTTTTACATTATACAGACAAGACAGGAAGAGCATCAGCGGACCAAAAATGTAGCTTAGTGCTTCAGTTTACCTTGTTTGGGAAAGTGGCATCAATCTCATCCTGCAGCTTCTTCATGACAAGAGGAGTTCTTGCCAGATTATAAGACAAGAAAGAGAGAGAACTGCTGCTTGTCTCGTAGCCAGCAAAGATGAAAATCATTGCTTGAGAGAGGATCTCATGATCGCTCAGACCTGGAGATAGAGAGCAAGGAGAAATTATGACATTTAGTTTAAATATATGCTGCATATACTGTAAATGGCCACCATTTCATTGTCACCTTTCTCAGCACCACTGCTGTTATTGTTTTTCTGGGAGTCAATCATCAGCTGAAGGAAGTCCACTCGACCCTAGAAAAAATGATGACAGACATATTGATATTGAGGTTTTCAAATCAACAGAAAAACCTGCGTGGGCACACACATATTGGCTTTACCTGTTGCTTGCTTGTTACTCGAGCAGACTTGATCTTCTGCAGCGCCGCATAAAAGAAGTCAGTGACAGATTTAGGAAAAAAGGAAAACTCCATTTTCTCAAAAACAGGTCCAAGGAAGGGGAAGAAAGCTGTAAATAAACAGAAACAGAGTAGCAGAAACCTGAAACAGCTCTGAACACACCATATGAGGAACAAATAAAAACAGCTGACCTATACTACATACAAGGAATAATAAATACAATAGGGGACTAACCGACAGCCACTAAGAGAGGACTTAGGAGGTCAAACTTCAACATCTTCTTGATGTTGGTGACGAATGGATCTGAGGGGTTGTTGAGTGAGTCGATATCTACACTGAAGGCTGTGCTGGTCACCACATCCATGCTGTAAGGTCCAAAGAACCTAGAAGACACACAAACACAATAGATGAGCTCGATGGATGGATCAAAGAATCCACTCAGCTTTTATAAATAGAAAAGTTCTCATTTGCTCTCAATTTGTTGTATTCTTACTCCTTCAGCTCCAATGGCAAGTCCTTGTCTGCCTTCTTTTTCATGTTGCTGATCAGGTTAGCCGAGTGTCGCTTCATGATGCCAAACATCTGAAACAGAGACATGACAGAGATCTGAACATCTGAAAAAACTCCCATCCACAGGCTGGATACTACTGCCAGAAATAAGGTAAAAAGAGAAGGTAAAAGAAGGTAAAGATTTGTATTGAAATTTGAAAAAGTGATAGGTAATGAAAAAATGATAAACTAGTAGAAAATGTGAGAACCTCAGGCAGACAGGCAGTCAGTTTAATAAAAAGCATTAGAAGATGAAGAGGTGAGGTATTCAGTACCTCCTTCAGGCGTCCTGAGGTGAAGGAGGGAGAGAGGACACTGCGGATTCTCTTCCATTGGTCGTCCTCAGCAATGGACACGGCATCATACAGTGGCCCATTAAGACGGAAGTTCTAGGACAAGGTTAGGGCTGGTCAGCAACAATTAAAACCTGTTATGGACAGTGAGTATTATGGGGAGTGTGCATACTCTGCGATTGGTGAAGAAGGAGTAGCACTCCTTCACCAGAACGGTCTTTATCATGGCAGGATCGGTGATGCACAGGACAGGCTGACGGCCATCAAAAATGCTGAAGGTGAAAATAGTGCAAGGGGGTGTGAACAAAAAAAAAAGAATTGTCATGGAATCACAGACACACACAGACAAAGACGTACCCCCAGATGTTTCCGTATTTCTTGAAGCATTCTTCATCGAATTTGAAGAATCCCTGAGAAAGACAATTAATTTGAATGTAAACTGTACAATGTCCTGAAGAGTAGTCCAGTAGTAGATAGAGTACAGCTTGACATGGTGGCAATATTTCTACATAAACAAATTAGATAATGTAAGGGCCAGTGATAGAGATATGATGATGATATAGTGATAATGATAGCATTAACAGCAGTATTGCCGTTAATCATGTCATAAAGCTCTGACCCAATAGTTTCATTAATGATTTTCTTCATTAAATAACATAAATCCTCAACATGGAATAAGATAAAGGATATTTTGCATTTGGAACATCCACTTACGTTCCTGGAATATCTGAAGGGTGTAATATTTTAAAGGAATGTCCTAAAATCAACCAATACAATCAACAGTCTTCCAGATAGCTCAATTTAGCGACAGAGTTGAAACAACTTTTCAGAAACTGTGAAACAGTGTAGTGACTCTATCAAGTTTACAGGTTAAAACAAGACAGGTGTACACCTGTGTATAGGCACTATCTACTCCTTGACATGTCAGTCAAGTTTGCCAAAACACGCTACACAGCAACGCACCTTGCGATATGCCAGCATGGTTCCAAAAAGCGGGACTGGCTTTGGACCAGGAACTCCCATTTTCTTAAAAACTCCATAGGGCCAGTAGGCATACCTGCGTGAAAGCATGGAGGGGATGTCTTTTAGTTGTCACACGCATGCATGCACGCATTCACATGATTCTTTAGCTCTTTTGGACTCTGCTATGGCACTCTTTAATTTTACATTATTCCAACAGGTTCGCTCAAACTCTTAACCTAACCCTACTTCTTATCTTCCCTATACACTTCAACACTCTGCCTAGTGTCCTTGCTTTGTGTGGTCGAAACCTCTTTCAACTCTCACACTGCTGTCTATTTAAACAAGAGCACACACACACACACGCACACGCACACAATTCAACAAAAACTACCCAGTACAATCTCTAAATACTTACACAAATAACAGTGTGATGAGAGCAATCAGGAGGGTCCAGGTCTCGGCAGACAAGTAGAAGAAGTCCATCTTTGCTCCTTTCCTCTAATGCAGCGTCTAGTCACCGCCAAAGCCTTTTATAACCTACAGACCTGTTGTTGAGTGGCTGAACCCAGCAGTGTGTCAGAGTTGAACCAATGGCAGACCAGTCAAGCAAGGTTAATTATTGATCACTGAGATATAGGTGCATTACTAATTGTTAATTAGACTTGCAACGCAACTATGGACTAAATAAAAAAAAATACTGCAATCTTCTGCTGCTGCACAAATGACCATGTGTGTATGTAACTGCAAATATTTCAGTGTTTTGTCGGATGGCCACTGACCTTTTTCTCATTCATCATCACTCCCTGACCCTGCGCACGTTCAGATCCAAATATTCTGCGTCATCAATGAACAATTACGTTTGCTCAACGGAAGGACAAGTCCCAACTTGTCTGATTCATGCCCTCTGGTTCCAATAGAATAAAACTGTAATCGATGACAAAGACAAAATCCCTGCTCACATTTATGGCAGGATTCCTAGAAACCGACACAGGAAATTACACTTTATTGTACCGTAACAGGTGGTGCAATAGATGTACACCTATTTTACAGGCTCTGTGATACCTCAGTGTTTTAATAGTCTAATCACTTCAGTTAGCTTGGGTGCAAGTCACATCTTGTGTCTGTGTGCAGGAGCAGCAGCTCATTAGAGCCTATTGCCTTATTATTGTTCAGTGTTTGTCTCCCAGCCGTGTGCAGAAGGTATGTGCAGGAAGTGAGGAAAGTTGTTATATAACAAAAAACTATGTAGCAAACACTGAGGCTACGGTTCAGAGTTCAGAGCCAAGCTGAGATCACAAGTGCTAGGTCGAGGCAGGCAGGCAGACATGCTTCAGCTTCTCTTCTTCTCAGTAGAAACATGGATTCTACTGATCACGTTGATCTGCCTCTTTGTTGTGTAAGTGTCCTGCGCTTTCCTTTGAGCCTTCATCACTCAAAAATACCATGTTGTTTTCCTTGCTAATGGGTCAAATGAAGAGGCTGATGTCACACACTGAGTATGCTTGCAATGTTACCACTGCTGGTCCTTGTGGACGTTGTCGTTCGCACTGATGCTTACCACTCTAAGCAGCAAAGGTGCTCGGTTTGGTAGGACAACGCCGTTATGTATCGCGTCATCTCTTCCTATTTCCGGGTCAAAGCTGAAGCCGCAGTGTTGCCAACGCCCCAGTAAGAAAAGTAGCTATTGGCTGTCATAAAGTCGCTGGACGCCGCTAAATGTTGTCATCACCTAATTCGCTTAATTTAGCATGTGTATGTAACAGTAATGGACGTTGTAGGGCTGATTGAGAGAGGAATAACGTAGTGGAGGAGAGAAATTAATACATTGAACATGTTTAGAACAACTAATTTGCATCTGAGATAAAATAGGCACTGTCAGAGTGACCTTTTCTATGCGGTTTTGTTTTAACCTTTATGACTTTATGGTTCAAGTAGGAGTCTACAACAGGACGCAAGTACAATAGGAGTAGCCACAACCATAGTTAATAAAAAAAAAAAAGTCACCATGTGAACCAGAACATTTGAAACACAAAATCAGTCTACAGTAATATTTTTGTATTTTTTTTTGTTTGTTTGTTTTGTTGATACTGCCGCACAATAGATGAGCAAGTGAGTAAATTTGTCATTAGTCACTTTTTTAAAAATTGGCAACACTGTGAAGCTGAGCAGATCTGGAACACGCACAGACCACATACTGCGGTCAGAAATCTCAGAATACCTAGACTCCGAAAATTGAAGTTGCTAATGAATAAGTTGTGAGCCTACTTTAGTCTCCAGAGTTTATCCTTGTTTTCCAAAGCCGGAAACTTCCAACACTCTGTGTGTAATGATCTAATTTATAGGTATGGCAAGTGGACTCATGGAACATTTGAGAAGATGGGAATCCCTGGTCCCAAGCCAATCATGTACCTTGGCACTTTGTCTCAATTCGACAAGGTATGTACATTTTTCAGCTGCTTTACATTGTTTTGGGTTTCTTTGTCTTTACAACTGAATACTCAGTGCACTGCAATCAGGGAAACAAACTGTATATGAGCGTCTCATGTTTCCCTTTAGTCAGAGGTCCAGTAGTTTGGCCTTGAAAGGAACATATTACATTTGTGTCATTGAGTAGCGTCTCTCATTACACAGCTCTCAGCTTTGCTATCAAAATATACTGTGTTTACCACTTGTCCCCCAAAATCAGGT
Organism: Nelusetta ayraudi; assembly: GCF_046127955.1. Classification (NCBI taxonomy): domain Eukaryota; kingdom Metazoa; phylum Chordata; class Actinopteri; order Tetraodontiformes; family Monacanthidae; genus Nelusetta; species Nelusetta ayraudi. The sequence goes on along the minus strand of NW_027466054.1, from coordinate 11,399,592 downwards.
TTATTATGAATCGGACGTCCGCTGTGCTCAAAAGTACGGCAAAATCTTTGGGTGAGTCAGGTGTCGTCTCACACAGCTATTCAATAAGTGTTATCATCTTTACAATCAGAACCACTGTATGTCATTCTGTGTATAAATTAAAAACGTGTACAATTAAGGTGTGTTCCTGTGTGAATGTGTAGAATGTATGAGTTTAGAACGCCCATGCTGACTGTGATGGATCCCGACCTGCTGAAAGTTATCCTCGTGAAAGAGTGCTTCACCTACTTCACCAACAGACGGGTGAGAGAACACACAAGACTGACACTACTTCGGAGTTTAGGAGTTCACTTCCAAAACTCAGACAAACTCTTAACTGAGTTAAGAAATTTTAAGTTTAAACAAACAAACAAACAAAAAATAAATTATGATGACTTTCAGCAGTTGCAGATTAGAGGTGTCAAACTATATTTGGCCCGCGAGGCAATACAAATCACTACTAGAGCTGGACCGCGGGCATTACACAGCACGCACCGCTCATACTACAAATCCCAGAATGCTCTGCTGGTATTTTGGCACGTCAAGCAGGACAGGACATTCATTGAAGGATATTATTATTACTCCATTGGTTTATTGTTGTTATTTCATTTTTACATTTATCATTAGCCCTTGGAAAAAGGTTACTGCAAATAAAAAAGAGGCATATGGTTTTAGTTACATGTTATTTATTTTTGATGAGTTTTTTACTTGAAATTAAATTTTGCATGTGGGAAATATCAAGTTATTTATTGTATATTATTAAGCTTTGCTTGTTCCATATTCAGGTTGAAGCAAAACTTGTTTGGGTCCGTATAAAAAGGTTCACCGTTATAGCCGGGGGAATTTATTTTCAATTAATATCAATGTTGGCCAGCGACTTTTTCCAAGTTTTAAATTTTGGCCCGCTGCGTATTTGATTTTGACACCCCTGGATGGGCATTGATTCAATCAGCTGGAATAATTGAAACATACTTTGTTTTCACCAAAAGCTAAGCATCAGTGTCTTTTAGGGCATTATTCCTGGCGATCTTTACGACATGGTGTCTCTTGCTGAGGATGACGCGTGGAGACGAATTCGGAACGTCCTCACTCCTTCCTTCAGCACTGGCCGCATTAAGGAGGTGCAAATCACACATTTTTGTTACATTTTTGAAGTATTTCATACAGGGTATACAGTATATCCTCATTATTTAAGTCTTGCTTTTTATTTTTGCTTGTCTAAGATGTACAAGATCATGACGCAACATTCCAGCAATATGGTTTCCCGCTTGCAGCCTCAAGTGCAGAATGGGGAGGTTATCAGGGTAAAAGAGTGAGTATTCAGTCAAAGTGGATACTCTGGACTTTCATTTTTTTTTTAAAAACTGAAGGCCTAGCTGCTGTCTGATGGTAAGAAGGCACAATGCAGACATTGTTCATGTTAATTCTAAATAGCCCACTTTATATATTACTCGTATTGCTCCTTTTTGGAGTTTAATTATGGGATCTAAATTCAGCAGTTTCCCAAATCTCTTCACAGTCATGCCATGGACAACATTATCAGAAAAGTATATAAAATATGTAAGCTCTTCTTTGTTAGTAAATTGTTTTATAGAGTATAGCAATTGACCTCAACCGTTATTGTTAATTATGTTCACTCTATATGCGGTTTCTGGCAAAGTTTGTGATCTATTGTGACTCCCAAAAACTTTATTTCATACACACTGTTTATTTTCACTCTATTCAAAGCAAATTTTTATACACTATTTTTTCTAGCTCTACAAAACAAAACAAAAAATTGTTTTTGTTACACTTGATCTGATGCACATTCCAGCTGTTTAGACCTGCTACCAAAAAGTTATTCACTTTTTAATTATTTTATCTAACCAGAATTGTGAATGTGTGTCTTCCATTTCATGCCAATAGACCTTATAAATGTTACACTTTGGACCGTTACGGGACAGAACAACAGACCAACCGAAGAGACTCAATAGTGAATCTGTTCATTTAACAGAGTCTGTTATATGAATAGATGCTTACATGAAGAATAAATTATTTTTTCTTTTCAAATCTGGTCGACTTTACAGAAAAAATGAAAACATGTATGAGCTTTGATGTCTGATGAACTCTCACCTTCAACAGTAAACAAAAAAAAAAGAGAAATAAAGAAAGAAAAAAAAGTCAATGTAGGGCAAACAGCTCTCGGGTGGCACAGAGGCCAAAGTCTTAACTGAACTCTAAACATGTTTTCCCTTATCATGCAACACTTTTTCTAATCAGTTCTTATATTAGATTTCTGATGTGACAGCAGTGTGTGAAAGCTCATGGCTGCTATAGTAATTCCTGATTGGCTGCCCCTTGCTCCAATTAACATGACCACACCCATATCCAGGATCATTTCAGTCTACTTTTCACCTCAATGAAATGGATAAGAATGTGTTGTACATCGTAATCTTAATTTAACTCTAAACATGAATTTCTTGTAAAAATACTTTACCTTGGTGCTACTTATTTATTTTTTGCATTTTCTTGTATAGGTTATACTCAAACACAAGAATTAACAGTTTAGTAAAGCCTGATAGATGATGGATGAAATTATGTTTCCTACACACAAGAGCATCTTTTAAATGTTTGTTTGGCTAGTTGATAAATCTTTAGTCACTTGATGAAACTGAAACGGTGTCCGTGCTTCACTCATGGTCCCATGTTTGTGTGTTTCAGTGTTTTTGGCCGCTACAGTATGAATGTGATCACGGGCTGTCTATTTGGTGTGAACATGGACCCAGAGCCTCTTATCCAGTTTGCCTCTAAGATGCTTAGAATATCTCCACTTATGTTCACCATCCAAGGTAGAAATCTGATTTTTCTTTCTTTTTTTTTTTTTGCACGAAAACAGCAGTTTGTCTTCCATCACATTTATTGGCTTGCTTTATCTTCCCAGCCTGCTTCCCAGTGGTAAAGCCTGTCTATAAGATGTTGGGCTTATCTATTTTCCATCAAGAGAGTACTCGTTATTTAGGAGAGATCGTGAAGATGATTGTTGCAGACCACAAGCGTTCACCTGAGGTAAGAAGTGAACATGAATAGGGCAATGGGAAAATAATGATTGAGTCAACGTGTGTAATCTGATGAACTGTTTGCTTTTGAAGCATGGAGATTAAAAATGTGCCTGTTTGTCAGAAATCAGGCGATCTCCTTCAGAATATGATGGATTCTCAGCAAGATGAGGGCAAGAGGGGAAAACAGAGCAATGGTGATTACACAGCGCCATCACATTTACACAACATCACACTATGGAATGACCCCAGCAGATGGAACTAACAGTAAGTATCTCACCTGCATTGCTGTCCAGGTCTTACAGATCACGAGATCATATCTCAAGGGATTGCGTCTCTGTTTGGTGGGTACGACACGAGCGCCAGCACTCTGACTTTTTTGGCTTACTGTTTGGCAAGAAACCCAGAGGTCATGAAACGCCTGCAAGATGAGATCGACTCCACGTTTCCAGAGGTTGAGCTCAAATCCCGGCTGAATTTTAAATTAACTTCAAAACTGTAAAAATGCTTCTTTCACAAAACATTGTTTGTCATAATTCTTTAGGGTGCAATTCAATATGAACGTTTGATAGAAATGGAGTATTTGGACAGCGTCGTCAGTGAGTGTCTGAGGTAATGAGCGGAATGTTTAACGCTCTTCTTGAATTGTTTGTGTGGCTTCGACATGGCATTTGGACAAGCAATTTATAAAATGATATTTTCTTTTACTTGATCTTTTTTTTTTTAAATCGGGGTTAAGTTTTGACAAAGCACCGTTCAAAAGATCCCAATGAGGAGTAAAACCAGGAGTCTATGAGAAAGACTGCACAGCTTTTCAGGATACGATTTCATAGACAATTTGTCCTGGCTGTGTGAACAGGCTCTACCCTACGCTTGGGCGTCTGGAGCGAATTGCAAAAGAAAAGGTAGAGCTAAATGGAATCACCATCCCGAAGGGCATGTTGATCATGGTTCCAGTCTATGCTCTGCACCGAGACCCCGAGCTCTGGCCAGAGCCGGAGGAGTTCAAACCCGAGAGGTAGGGAACAAAGGGCTATGCTGACAGAGATCTCCAGCACATAGAGCTGCAGAAACATTTCTTTGGCTCTTTCACTGTGGTGTCATCTGATTGTAAAGCCATTTGTTCCACCATAGATTCAGCAAGCTAAATAAGCAGAACATCAATCCCTACACCTACCTGCCGTTTGGAATGGGGCCACGCAACTGTCTGGGGATGCGATTTGCGCAGGTGTTGGTGAAAGTGGCCCTGGTGGAGGTTCTGCACAAGTACAGTTTCCAAGTCTGTGAAGAAACAGAGGTGATATTTGGATCAGATACGATGAACAGTTTATATGGGTGATGTTGAAAAATTATCACAAGTAGGAAGTGTCTAATATAACATTTGTCCATTTCCCAGATCCCTTTGAAGATGGACCACGCAGGCTTAGTTGGCCCACTGAACCCCATCAAACTGAAGCTGGCGATGCGCTGAAAATGTGTGATGCCCTGATGCCAACACTCCACCTGTGAACAAATGCTTCAGTCTGAAGGATAGGGTAGTGATTCTAGATATGCAAAAACAAATGAGTCAACAGTGGCCGCACCAGCAGTCATAAATCGGGGGAGGTGCACTGCTGGTGAGGGAAAGTTCACTGTCAGTATCATTATATAATACTGCATTCAGACTTGTCCACAGCAACGATCAAAAAGTTTAATTGTGAAACACAGATTTAAATGGTTGCATACATATTCTTGTAGTTGCAATGCTAGAAAGTCTCATCATTTATTGTGTGAGTATATTGTGTTGAAGTTTGTAAAGCAGACATCTGATTTTATCAAAGGCGCAGTTGAAGTGGAATGTCTAGTGTTAATAAGATTTGATTTTGATTTGATTTATTTACTTCGAACATGTAAGAATGGAAAGAGAATTAAAAAGGATACAAAAACAAATACGCAAAAGAAAATGAATCATAAATAAATCATGATCAAAATATGTTGCAACAGCGTCGGACTAAAAATAAAACCAAAGGTTGCTCCAGTTTAACACCACAGTGACCCTGTGACGTTCAACCTGAAAATGTTATTGTCGCTGTAAACGAAGACTTGCGCAAGATTTGACATGAAAAAGACTGAGGCTTCCTCACCTTTGCTTTCCATCCCTTCTTATCACTCATCAGCCATCAGTTTTATTTCTGGAGTCTGATGTTTTACTCCGAGGTGTAGTAGAGGAGCTTTCTGACACCATCTTCATACATGGCAGCATGTGAGTAAACAGGGTCCTGTTCACTGTGAAACCTCCACAAATAATAACAAGAACAATAATAATAAGTATTATTATTATTATCATTTCTATAGCACCTCTCTAGAGCATAAATGTTGCAAAGTGCTTTACAGAGGCAATGAAGCTGAATGGGGAACTACCAGCTGGTCTCTGGAGTAGGCTAGTAACTGACCATGCAGAGCTCTCTATATATATGACCACAAGAACTTTAAATGATGAGATCCTAAATTTGATGGGGAGTCAGTGAGGAGCAATTAAAGTTAGAGTCACCAGACCTTTCGGGCACCTGTCTGCAGTCTTTTGGACCACTAGGAGGCAATGCAGAGGCGGTTTGCCAAGCAGGTAAGAAGAGAGCTGCAATAATGCAGAGGTGCCAAAAACAAGTACATGGATAAACTCTTCTGTCTCTGCTTGAGACACAATAGGCCTGAGTTTGGCTACAGTATGTTCCTCAGCTGGAAGAAGCAAGAGCCAATCAATAACTTCAACTGTTGGTCCAGAGTCTGAGTCTGGTCCACAGTGACACCAAGATATTTTTTTTATTTATTTATTTATTTTTTTTACATATGCAGCCTGTTAATCTTTTTTAGTCTGGCCTGCTGAACTGGAAGAAATTATATCAATAGTAAGTCAGTAAAATAGCTGTATTTCATCATTTTTCTCTGTGTTTTAAGAGTCTTTTCAATAAAGAGCTAAACACCGTGGGGGCTTCAAAGACACATATTTTCCTGTAACGTTTTTGTTCATTTTAAATTCACATTAAAACACATGTTCTCTACATATCCCATAATATATTTTTTCCTGCTATGAGGTGGCTCACCAAAACACTCCATTCATCTGCTCCTGCTCTGGCTCCTCTGTCAAATTTCGAACCCATTGTGGCCCCACCAGTCAAAATGTTTGCCTGGCCCTGACCTCGACTATCCCTGATCTTAAGAAACAAGACTTGGAGGGTCAGAAATAAGCATTCAGAGTCAGAGTTAAGCTGCAAAAAGTTATTGCCCTTTCAGTTGATAATGACCTTTATGCATCAACTTTCTCTCAGTTCTTTCTCTCAGAATTGAACTCAGTTCAATTCTGCTGACACACTTTTTTAGTCAGTTAATTAATAAATTATCAAAACTGCTGCAATATCCAAAATACAATTCAAAGTACAAGTTGTGAGCTTAAAGGAAAAATAACAGTCTGCGATGGTGAAAAGTCATGATGACCAAATGTCATAAATAAAAAGAGGCACGGAAATCCCTCTCCCAGTTCTTGTCCCTCTGTTCCTTCCTCCTTTCCTTCTCCCTTTGCTTCCTTCCTCCACTCTCCTCTTTCTTCTGTGACGGCAGCCTCACTGCATCACGATCTCTGGCCTGGAAGTGAGTGACTTTGGCTGTTTTTGTCCGTCCAAACCCCAAGCCCCCCTGGTCCCTCTTCAGCACAGTGGATACGGGCTGCCTGCGCCCATCCCCCTCAGGTCCCAGGCCCGTGCCGGGGGTCCAGCCACTGCGCACCATCATCTTGTAGCTTTTGCTGGATGGCGGGAGACAATAGTAAGGCGTGGGTGGGGCACGGCGCAGACTGAACTGATGCAGGGTGGAGGAGAGATGCGACGACAGGCTGCTGCTGTACTCGCTGCGACACACGCTGCACCACTGTGGCTGGACAGCACTGTGGAGAGATGAAAGATGGAGAAAGCAAGAGTGAGTTAGAAGTAGTTACAAGTTAAGACTGGACCTGCTGAGGTTCAACACAATAATAGAATAGAATGCCTTTATTAATCCCACATTGGGGATATTTGCCAGCAGCAATATACTACAAGAGAAGGAAAATTATATAAATTAAAAGAATAAGATTCGTAAAGTAAGAGGGAAAACAAGATATTTTGTAATATGGACAGTTGGATTATTTTACAAGTTATCTACATATTGATATATAAATAAGTGTTTTATTGCACCTTTATGATATTGGCCCGATGACGCCATACCAATAAACCTGATAATGTTAAAAAAAAAAAATAGCTCCAATATAAAAGCTCCAATCAAGATTGCATAGATTGCCAGAGCTGTGCTGTAGTTGGGTTAGGGTGAGTAAATCAAGCGCTCCGGGGTGAATCTAAATCTAAAAATCAGTAAACATAAATATGTTATTTGTTATCGGAAACGGTATCAAAACGATTCAGTCTTAAGTCTTTGCAACCTAAATAGATCATTTACTTGCTGCTCGACGGTGCCTCTCTTTGGGTGCTTCTCCCGTAGCTTTCCAACTCCTCCAAGACATCTGTGTGGCCAGCTGAGGAGACGGCAGACAAACTTCAAGCAGATACAACAACACAGAGACAAGACTTTGAGGTCCAAATAAGGTATATAGTCATACCCTCCAGTGCCAGGTCTTTGGCATCCCTCCCCTGCGTGTCAACTACCCCCACCCAGGCTGCTCCGTGCTGCAGCAGAAGCCTCACAGCAGCTCTTTGACCTGACCAGCTTGCACACATCACTGCCGTCCAGAAGAATGAATCCTGCAGGACAAACAGAAGTTATTGTCATGTATCTTCTATCACAAAACAACAATAACACTAAAGATTTACTGCTGTACCTGGAAGTTGACGTCTGTACCCCTCGTGAGGAGATCTTTGAGTCCAGAGATGTCTCCATTGTGGGCACAGCGCAGCAGCCTGAGACCCTGGAGCTCCACGGACCTCCCGGGGTGGTCTGTGTTGTTCTCGGCTCGCTCTGTCTGGTTGCTTGGACCTACAGCATCTCTCTGGGGTTCTGATGCACCAGCGGTTTGAACCCGTCGCATCTCCCGAACTCTTCTTCTCCTGTTCCTGGACTCTCTGCTCCTTTGACTCTGTTGCGTACTGCTCTCACCCTCTGGGCGGAGGACACCGGTTGAACCGTTCCCCCCAGTTTCATCTTGTACCAAGTTTTCGTAGAAATGCTTGGCTTCCCTCCCGGTAAGAGCGCTGTTAGTCGAAAAGTTGAACTGTTCGGTCGGCTCAATGCTGAACACATCCTGCCCGCTGGCAGGAGTGAAGCCTCGAGTAGCCATTGTTAGCAATGACGAGCTTTACAAATGGAAATAGCTGCTTCATACAGCGGCAACATTGATATGAGTAAACGATTAAGTTTACTTTAAGAAGGAAAATTGAGGTTCAATGCCGACAACACTTGTTCGGTAGACGTTTCGACAACACGTTAAATTAAAGCTAGCTGAGCGTCGGATAGCTTGACAGCTAAATTGTTTGTTTCCCGTTAGTTTGAAGACATATACAAGCGCAGTACTTCCGAATTAGTGTCGTCAATTAAGGCACGTTACCGTCATTCGGCCAGGTGTAAATTAATCCACAAACCAAGCGGTGAGAAAACAAACAAACGAGTGTTACTGTTTTAGACGCTGCTTCGAAAAAAAGTCGTGTCCATCTCATAGACACTAACTACTGCCACCTGTCGGCCGGCAGTATGTCTTGCACTGCCTTTCCGTGAGCAGCAGGTCTCATGAACTCTGAGGTCATTTGCCAAACAAATTAAATCACTTTCTTTGCAGATTTTAAATATACGAAATGTCAATACATTTCATCCAGATTTCCTTTACACAAGGCTGCATATCCAAAGGACTTTTTTCTTTTCTTTTTGTTGCAGTTGAGGAAAGAAGAAAATTAAACAGAGACACAATCTTACATTTTACATTTAAGCCTAAATGGTTTTCACTTGACAAATTTGGGAGGAGACGGTATTGTTTGTGTATTTGTATTCTTTTTATGATTAATGTTCTTTACGACTACTGTTGACAAAATGAGAGTGCAATAGTTTTATTTTCAAGGCAAGTTTCTTTTCAAAAAGTGATCAGTCACATAGAAGCCCAAACAAATTGATTTTAAAATAGAAATAACGAAAAAATAGAGATGCTGAAAAAACAAATAAACATTGTGACACAACAGGTTAAAATATATAATATTAGACAGTTCCCTACAAAATAATGTGGGGCAGTCTATATTTCATGTCATGCGAGAACCAATTAAATATATATGAATAAAAGACCATAAACTTCATGTGAATGTCAAGTTCTATTAACACATTGCTATAAAAAAAAAGAGGGCGAATAGTACAAATTAATGAAAACTATTTTTCTAATTTGCAACTCGTGCGGCTGTAATTAAACAATTAAAAATCCAACAAATAATTCAAACTTTAACTAAGATAATGATGATGTTACTGGTGGCAAGTACAATCTTTAAAATTTAACATGTCATGGATATCGGAGCATTTTTTTTGCTAGAAAATAGCAAAAAAGCAAAAGCAAAACATAAGACACATAAGACTTTGGGGACTGACTGCATTGTAATAGAAAGTTCTATGACCTTTTTGCGGTATCATTTTTTTTTTTAAGGACTGTTTGACACCTGCAGAGTAGTGGTACTGCACTCCCTTTGTCTTAAAGCACTTTGAAGGCTGAGCTCAGTTTCATTGGCACACGAATGGACTTTAAGAAAAGAAAACATATCAGCCAACACCTGCATCTTAGTGTATAAAATGATTTTTAATGCTGCCTACACATTCGAAGACAGTACCTTCACCGACCCTGTGTTCCAACTGCATCCGAGTGGATTTTGGCAATGTGCCTGTTTCTGTCCCCACTCTGCGTGAACGTCTGTTCGCAGTGCATACAGCGGTACGGCCTCTCTCCCGTGTGCATCCTCATGTGCACTTTCAGCTTGTCTTTCCTTACGAAGCGCTTGTTGCAGCACGTGCACACGTACGGTCGGTCCCCCGTGTGGTAGCGCTGGTGCATCTTCAGCTCCGTCAGGCGGCCGTAAGTCCGTCCGCACTCGTGACACTCGTAGCTGGGCCGCACCTCCATGTGGTGCCAGCTGTGGAGCCGAAGGCCGCTGGACGTCCTGAAGGTCTTGTTGCACTGTGGGCACTGGTAGGGTTTCTCTCCGGTGTGCATAGTGCTGTGCAACTTGAGGCTGGCGGCCGATGGGAAGCCACTGCCGCAGACGGTACAGAGGTGAGGCCTCTCTCCGGAGTGGAGCGACTGGTGTTTCTCCAGCTTGTTCTTGTTCAAGAAGGTCTTGCCGCAGATGGGGCAGCTCAGCGGCTCCTCGCCCTCGTGTGAGCTCATGTGCTCCCTCAGCTCGCCCAGCGTCGAGAAGGCGTAGTCACACCGGGCGCAAGAGTACGGCCTCTCTTTCTTGAACTTCCGGTGCTTGAGGCAGTGCAGCTCCAGCTCGTTCTTGTCCTGGAATGTCTCAATGCAACAGTCGCACTGATGTGGCCTCTCTTCCACGTGAGTCCTCAGGTGATACTTCAACGCTGTTGCGGTGGGGAAGACGATCTCGCAGTGCGGACATTTAGATTCACGTCTGCTGTGGATCTTGATGTGACTCTTGTAGCGGGAAAGCTTGAGGAAGTACTTGTGGCATACCGAACAGTGGTAGCTCTGCTTGTTTTGGTGGCCTTCCTCATGCTTGCGGTGTGCATACTCCACCTTAAAATCCTTGCCACAAGTCTTGCAGGAGTAAGACTTTTCGTGAACCTTCATGTGTGTCTCCAGGTCTTCGGAACTGCAGAAGGTTGCGTTACATTTTGGACAAATGCCCTTGTCTTCCTTGGTGTGACTCTCCAAGTGCTTGTTCAGATCCTCCGCGAATGCAAACTTCTTTTGACAATTAGGGCACGCGTTACCTTCCTCGCTGGACTCTTTGTAGTGGCTCACAATGTGCCTTTTCAGATGATACATACGACCAAATTTTTTGCCGCAATCACGACATTTCAGGACTTTGACAGAATGGGTCTTCCTGTGAGCTTGCAGTTCCAGCCAGCTGCTGAAGCTTTTTGGACATTTGGGGCAGTTGTACTGGCTCTGTTTGTGCTTGTTCCTCACATGTCGCCTCATGTGGTAGGACTGGGTGAAGGTTAAAGCACAAACTGGGCAGCTGAAGGCTTTCTCCTTTGTGTGAGTAGTCATGTGTCGAGTCAGCTTGTACGCGTTCCTAAAGTGCCTCCCAACACAAATTGGACAGGAATGGTTTCTTTTTTCCTGCGAGGGTCCCTTTGCTTTGGGAGCAACTCCATCCTGACTGGTATCATCATCAGCCTGGACACTGGTTGCACAGCCTCTATCAGGACACTTACTCACCACAGGATTCGCATGACTTTCTAGATCACTGATGTTGCTCCCCCCATTCTCACAGTCTCTGGTATGGGAGTTGGAGATTTCTTGATCTTCCACCTCGCTACTCTGTGCAGACATCAGACCCTCTGTGAGGACAGTATTGTCCCGACCTTGTGACGCCATGTGACTTTTTGATTCAATTTTTTTACAGAATTTTGCATCACAGAGGAGATGTGACAGCACCTGCGATGTGTGCGATTTCTTGTGATGGAGTAACTCAAAGTTGCTGCCCAAACTTTCTCCACACACAGGGCAGACGTAACAGCCTGCACCGTGTTGGTTCCTCATGTGTCGGGTCATGTGGTAGGACTGACTGAAGGTCAAATCGCAGCAGGGGCAGCCGAACGGTTTCTCCTTGGTGTGTGTCCTCATATGTCGGGCTAGTCTAGATGCATTTCTGAAGTCCTTGGCGCAAATCTCACAACAGCGTTCTTTTAGTTTAGTTGGAGAAGGCTCAAAGCCTCCGTCTTCCTCATTGCTGTCATCATGGCCCTCATCATGTTCAGCATCGTCAACTGCTGCAATACAAATGCTTTCCACCTCCGTTTTCAGTGAGGACGCTGACATGGTCCCGCTATCGATAACTGCTTCACTAGCAGAATCACAATTTGGGTTTGATTCTTCTTTAATTGTCTTTGACTGTAAATCTTCATCACTATAATATTGCTTTTCATGTCCATAAAAATAGTCATCTCTGTATGGATGTGGTCTGGCTGAGATGTTGGTTTGTTTTTTCGCCCTCTCTTCACCACGCCGAGGGCGCCCTCTTTTGGCCTTTTTTTGAACAGGGGGATCTGAATCGTCTTGCACGTTCACACTGACTTCATGGACACCCAACAAATGTGATTCATTTAAAGCAGATTCAACGTCTTTACTAATGGCCAAGGCCTGTTCCAGGGTCAGAGTGTCCCTCTCAAGCAGCAGCCTCTGTCTAAGCTGTGGACAGTTGGTTTTCTCGATCAACTGATCCAGGATAAGTGAGCTCTGTAGGTGTTCATTGTTGCAAAGCCTGAGCTGATCTTTTAACGCCGCTACAAAGTGACTCGCAGTCTCTCCGGGCATCTGAGCCCTGTGACGAAAATGAAGACAACAGGACCCTAGGGTGTGTTTAGAGTCAAAGTAAGTGGTCAGCGCTGAAATGACTGCTGAGAACGTGGTTTGTTTTGGGATTAGCGCTGTGAATACATGCTGGCCTTCTGCGCCAAGGCAGTTCTGTAAAAGTGCACACTTGCTGGAGTCACTCAGCTTGTCTTCATCAAGAGCCTGGATATATTTTTTGAAAGATTTCAGCCACATAGGCCAGGGCATACTTGGTTTACCAGGGACAAGTAAGAAAGGTGGAGGTGGCGCCAGAATGACTAGCAGCGGCTCTGGGAGAGACGCCATTGGAAACGTCCCAGTTAGTGACTTCTTGGTCCACTCGTAATAGAAAGTCAATAGATCAATCAGATTTCATTTTTATCTATAAGCTTCTGATATTCCATTCAGGAGCTTATAGTCTCTCGAGGGAACCTGAAAGTAAAACACAAATTAGTTTACAGAGTCAAAACCGGAGACTCCCTTTTCTATGAATGGCCACGGATACAGAAGTCACAGTTTAGTTGGAACTATTTCTGGAAATAGAAAAAAGGCTTTCCTATGCGGGTATATATTAATCTCATATACTGCACATATTCTCAGTAATAGCATGGACTTGTTAGCAATAAATAGATGATAAAACAAAGATGTTTACTTGCGTTTTCATTGTTACGGCTCAGATTTGACCCTGATGGCTCTTGTACAAAATTTTAAATGTAAAGAAAGCTGGTCTTGTTGGGTTGTTAGCTCAAACCAGTTTGAAATCCATGGTAGATAAATATACTCATATTATGCTTCTCAAAACTTTCGTTCACGACAAAAGAGTCAGCCAACGAGTAAATCCTATCAGTGGGAAGCCTGAATACTGTTACAACGACATTCTAGTGTTAGACACCAGTTTGAAGAGTTTTTCTATTAAAAAGATAATTTGCAGGGTTGAGGGATGGGAGGTTCATAAGGTATGGTTAATGCCAGGAGGATCAGACTGTGGTGTCTAAAGCTTTGGCCTTGCTCCTACGGGCCTCTTGCCTGATAAGGCGAACGGACCCCTTGTTAGCGCAGCTCCTGTATTCAACATCCACACTTCACTGCTGCAGCCTGACGAACCCACCATAAGACCATACAACCTTTTTTTTTTTGTTCACAATGGTCAGATGTCAAAGAGTACGGTGCCATAAAATCAAGCTACAATTGGGTAGTCTGATCCTGGCATTTGTATGTCATCATTGAGCCAAGCCTCTCTGTGTCTGCCTCAAAAATATATAGGACTAGGACTGCCAACCCATCGACATGGTAAACTGTGCTGCCGCCCTCTGGTGGCTAGTCATTCACAGTTGTCAGGCATGTCAAATAACTAAAGACTTTAATTGTACTGGCTAGCCGAGGATGGAAGTGGATAAGCGTGATGAAATGTAATATCAGACACGTGAACAGACGTCGTGTTTAACATGACACGTTGAAAAAAAAAAGAAAGAAAGAAAAAAAAAAAGAAAAAAAAAAGAAAAGCCGTTTGCAGGACTCTTGTTGAATTGTGTGACCAGATTTTTTTCAGAAGACAAATCCTTTAGCATTAGCACACAGTACTGAGAGGCATGCAATAGCCTGCCAGGTTGCAGGCAGTGGACACGACCGGGAGTAAAACTCTTGATCAGTATTTTGCAGCATTTCTAGAGCCCTCTAAACGCCGCGGCAAAAGTCAAGAAGGCGAGGTACGCTGCACTGCCGAACTACTGCTAATCAAGACGGCGACTCACCGACTCATACACTGAAGGCAAAAGTGCGACGCAATGGTATTAAGACAGCCACGCAGATCAATAAACACTGATGTCCGAGGCGCAACAGTTCCATATGACGAGACCGAGTCAGTCAGAATAACATCACAACGCTTGTCGACTGTGAAGTGGATACGCCATAGATACACATCCGCGATGCAGACGGAACCTTTCCGGGAAGCCCAAACTGCTCCGAGGTCCTACAGCGGCCTCTGCTGGCGGGAAGTCAAACTCCTGCACTCAGGGTCGCTGGAGTCTGTATAGACGGTCTCGCGGTGAAGGAGTCGCTAGTTTATCAAATACAGATTAACGGCATAAAAATGTGAGATCTCAGACTAAATTTACAGTAGAGATGTTTAAGAAACCCAGCTATAACGACTTTGCATTATTTAAACACAATTACGGATTTGCTTTGATGTAGCATTAGAATATGATGTTCTTTTGACAAGGTAGGGTGATTATTATTATTATTTTTTTTGCATATTTGGATTTCCATGTTATTTTGTCTGTTTCAGGTAGACTACAGGACACACTAATCATTGTGTGTATGATATACAATTCAGACATAATTCTTGTTGGATCTTGCAGTGAGTGCCCAGTAAACCTGTTTGCGTGACGATCTTCTCAGAGATTGGCTCCCTGGAGAACCTCAGAATGTGAGCTGCATATTTGCAGGTCATAATTTACAGGGTTGGATCGGCAAGAAACCATTAAGTTTTAACGGTTGAAACATTTAAAGAAACATCATAAAATATGCATTTAAATGCATGTTCTAACAGTGTTTCGACTGATTTATTCATACACTGCTCTGTTCATAACAGATGAAATGTTCCAGTGTTTCACGGCTACAGTCACTTCCTCCCTAGGAATAATTATAAAGTAAATCGGCTCTGGAAAATGCACACGCATACTGTCCTGTTTAATGTTTAATCAAAATGGTTTCCAGTCATTGAGCAAAACAAATGGGATTACTTTTACCATGTTTGCATTGAAGTGGAGAAGCGGAAGATCACAGCAATATGATAACAAAACTACAAGGGTTCCACAAACCTTGAAAAGCATGTTTGGGTGAACTCTTGGGTAACTCACAAGGGTGTCGTTCGTCACCTACCTGATGATCATTTCCTTGAAATGTGCAAGTATGCGCCAAGATCCATTTGGAGATCACTGAGGCAGCGCTTCAAAAAACAAAAAACAAAAAAAAAAACTTTAGGGGACATCTTTAATTCAGTTAATGTAGTGTAGGGTGAGATCCAAAGAGACGTGTTCACTGCTCCAGAACTGAGAGACACCACAAAGACACAGTGTTAAACAATGACCATTTATTCACACACTGGATGGGACTGAAAACAAGCGTGACAGAGTGAGGAAGGCTGCTGGCTGGCTGGCTGGCTGGCTGGCTGGCTGGCTGGCTGGCTGGCGGTGAGGGAATGGAATCTTTAAATTATATATGATAAAAAACCTGCAGATAAGATTTTTTTTCTTTCCCCTCTGTCCTTGAAGGAGGGGCACAAAGTACAGTATGTGTGTTGGCCCACTGCTGGAGCTGAGGCCCGGAGTGTGGACTAAGGGTGTCTGCTGCTTCCATCACACTCACAGTCTGAACAGAAAATTGTGTGAAAAGGCTCCGCGCTCCTCCATATCAGCTTGTTCATCTCTTGACTTTGTGTCTTCTGCCGCCGCCTTGCTGTTTGCTCTGAATTACACAAACATGGCCGAATGACACACAAAAGAGCGCCGGAGTGAAAAGAGGGGTGTGTGTGTGTGTGTGTGTGGGGGGGGATAATGGGGTTGGGAAGGGGGGCTGCCCTGTACAAAACCCATGTCAAAAAAATGCAAGCAGCACACGTATGTTGGCAGCGCCTCGCTTAGGGGAGAACAAGGAGACGCATGAGGAGGATTCTCAAACTGAGCACAGGAGCCGTTTGTACACACATGCTACTGTGTTTCCCTCGCACACACACACACACACACACACACGCACGCACGCACGCACACACACACACACACACACAGACACTCAGTCACTCACTTGTAAAAAATCGACTCCCAACAGAATGGGGGTGAAATGTGCAGGGGGTTTGGCTCAGTGCAAGCATTATGGCTTGGGAGGCTGCGGTAAGAAACGTTGACAACAGGCAGTAGACGGTAAAAAACACACACTTCATCTGTTAGACAAACTGGGAACATCATATATCACTCAGAACCCCCCCCCCTTCCGAGGACGCTCTGAGTGAGAACCACCACCCCCGCGCTCGCTCTCCATTCTTTGAGTTAAAAAAAAAACAAAAAAAAAAAAACGGTGGTTATTGGTCGTCAGGCTTCTCTCTTCCCTCCCTCCGCGCTGTGGCCTTTTCCGGGAGCCGACAGCTCCGTGTTTGTCCGGGAACAAGAAGAGCTGCTCCCCTCCCTCCGTCTCCGTCTTCTAATAACGCTCCCCACGCCGCCTGGACGCTCCGCTGCCCCGCTGGCAGTCGCCCAACCGGCACGGGCGGCGAGAGCGAGCGTGATTGTGCACTTTTTGCTCGTGAGGGTTGTGCAGAGATACTCGGGGGGGGGGGCAGAGGGGGGAGGAGGGGTTCCATCCGCTTCCAGGTTCTCCACATTTCAGACGAAGCGACTCGGGCCTCATTAGAGAGTCTCTGGAACAGGGCATGAATGTCAGGCGGTGTGTACGTCGTGTGTGCGTGTGTGTATGTGTATACAACAACAGGAACGGCGTGTGTGTGTGTGTTTTGTTTGTGTGTAAGCACAGTGACAGATAGGCGTAGAAAAAAGTCGGAGAGCGAAACGCGCAACACACACACACTTGTTAATGGGGTCGTTGTGGAGAAGGCGAGTGACAACAAGTGCAAGGTTCGTTTCTTTTTTTGGGGGGGAGGGACTCAGGGCTGCTCCGTCACCCCAACATCCTCGCTGACCCGCTCCTCCTCCGCCCCCCCGTTCAGTCCAAAACACACCCCTCCCCCCAACCCATCAATTGTGTTGCTGTGTGTGCGTCGTCTTGTGCAGGTTTTCCCCTCCGCCGGTCCCAGAGTCAGACAAACGAGGAGAAGCCCGTGACGGGGGTGCGCGACCCCGGCGGGTTGGTGTTGGGGTTGACGTGCGTGTGCGCCGGCTGCCCCGTGGGCGTGTAGGCCCCGCCGGCGCTGTGCTGCGTCACCACCGTCTGGTAGTAGGGCTCGGTGTCGGCGGCGGCGCACTCGTCCAGGGCGAAGGGCACGCCCACGGCCTTGAGGCCCTTGGGCTGCCGCTTCCAGGAGTTGTAGTAGGTGGGGTCGCTCATGTAGTGGTTGACGAAGGAGTGCTTGGGCTGCTCGTCCTCGTAGTCGCTGTCCGTCAACTGGGGGACACAGACACAGCAGAGGCGTGAGGGAGGGAGGAGGTGGAGAGAGGAGAGACACTTGGAGGTCAAGTTTGTATTATTTGGAGATTAGGAAGAAACAGCGACATCTAGTGGTTAGATTGGAGATCGCAGAGTCTTTGACTCTCCCTCCCTCTCCTGAGCTTGCCAGTGAGCTGCGGTGGCCTGCCCAAACCTGGATACCTCATCCACCTTCTTCTTTGTTGGTTTAAGGCGGGAGCAGTCTCTCTCATTACGAAACGCACTGTTGGACTGGATTGTCCACACAAGGCTTCCTTAGAAATGTGGCGGTGCAAGATGGCAGCTGGGAGTAAGACCCTTGCCTTCATATGTATATTCCTATAAACATATACAGGTACTACCCAAACAATTAGAATATCAAGTAAAGGTTGTTTTATTTTGGCAATTTAACATAAAAGATGAAACCAACAAATTTTATCGAGCCATTACACGCAAACTGACATCTCAAGCAGTTCCTTGTTGTAACTTTGCTGATTAAGATTTTCAGCTTATTAAAACCACAAACCCACAAACTCATTTTCTGAGTTTTTGAGTTTTTTTTAAGCTGCAAGACCTGATCAGCAAAATCCAAAGAAATAAAAACTTGAAATATATTGATTTGCATATTATTCGTTTATATAATGTGTCAAATCCACCTTTTAAGTTGAATTGCAGAAATACAACAACCTTTTCAGGATATTCTAATTTTCTGGGTAGTACCTGTATACTGTATATGTATGAGAACCGTTCACTTTTATTGTACTGCAATTGTAGACTGTACTTATGGGCAGTATTTCAAGTTTGTACGGATATAAAAATCATAAATCAAGCCAAATATTACACGATGAACCTTTAAGATGGATTATGAGAACTGCATACCCGACTGGCAATATGGCAGCGCGGCGATCAAACAGTGAATGAATGAACAAAATGGAATAAAAACCAGCAATACATGGCGGAACGAGGCCATAGTCTCCATAGAGTCAGTGACAGGCCGGCTTCAGGTGGCCAGGTCGAGTCCTTTACCTTTCGGTTGCTGTGTCGGGCATATTCTCGCAGCAAAGAAAACGGCTCCAGAGTTTAAATGGAACTGAGCAAAGACAGACGCTTGTCTCTTTTGTTCCATGCTGATGCCAGCAATAGACGTATGAACATGTGTTCGCATGTGTCCACATGAGCAGACCACACCCTTGTTTCAGATCAAGGTCTCCATTCTGTCTCGGTGTGAACGCGATCCGTAACCCTGGCGGAGCGCCGCCTGCAGTTTTTGCATAACAACGTTCTTAATTTAGGATCTTTAATCAGGTTGCAGAAAGTTTAGTTTTCAGCTCTTCACCTCCGCTCTCCCCCCGTCTCTCCGACGGCACCACAGGCTGACAGACACACTGTCGCTGCGGTACAAAGCGGGTTGTTGGAGCGCCCTCTGTTTCACAGCCCCTGCAGCCTGACAGCGCCGTTTGATCATCTTTTACAGTAGCGTCGTCAATGGTAGCTAGTTTGGTCTTTATCCCGCTCGGAACACATAAAAAAAAAAAAAAAAAAAAAATGGGGTCGCACACACAGAAGAGCCGTGAGGGTTTGAGCGGGACTCTTGTGTTGCTCTAATGAGACTAACGAGGACAGAAACCATCACACTTCACAGACACGAGCAGGAGGTGGTATTTGTGCTGAGTGCTGGATGGAGGTTCAATGGAAAATAAAAAGGTCCTGCGGTCGATCCAGCGGGTCCGCCCCCCCTCCCCTCCCCCCTGTGAGGTGTGATGAGGTGAAGCTCTGACTGACGGTGAGAATGGTACCTCAGACTCAGAGACCTCAGTTTGTTTCTCCGTCAGCGTGGTCGTCTCCGTCAGCACGGTGCCGTTGTAGTTGTTGCAGATGTCGTCGTCAGAGTAGTGGAGACCTCCCGGACTGGGCCTGGGTGGAGACCTGGACACACACACACACACATCAACAAACTGATAAAGCTGTAGAACAGGGGTCACCAACCTTTCTGAATCTCAGAGCTATTTCATGGGTGCTGAATCATATGAAGGGAAACCAGTTTGCTGCACCCTTCTGAAATAACACATTTTCTCAGTTTGCCTTAAGTTATATATTAATGATACTAATTTATGTGAAGACATTGATCAAAATAATTTATCAACAATGACTACAGATAGTTTCTATATTTAACACTTTACTTCTTATTAATCAGAGCTCACCTAAACATTTCTAGACTTCGTGTATAATAAAACATTTTAAATCATTTTATTTTTAAGATATTGTAATTTTCAAATTTATACAAAAGCAAGTAGCAAACCGAATAAAATTAATTTTTTAAATTTTTAAATTTTAATGTAGATCATTAAAAATGTGAATGTGAGAGCGTGTGAGTCTGAGTGTCACATACCTGGTGCCGTTCTTCTTCAGGAAGGTGTTCTTGCTGTTGAGCGTTCGGCTGTTGAGCTCCAGCGAGGTGAAGCCTCCATTGTCCAGTGTCACCGACTCCTCCACTGTGGACACGTGCTTCCCTGGAGGAGGTCAGAGGGATCGGGAGTCAGAGGGATCGGGAGTCAGAGGGATCGGGAGTTGGTGGGATCGGGAGTCAGAGGGATCGGGAGTCAGAGGGATCGGGAGTTGGTGGGATCGGGAGTCAGAGGGATCGGGAGTCAGAGGGATCAGGACATGAGTCAGAGGGATCGGGAGTCGGAGGGATCGGGAGTCAGAAGGATCAGGACATGAGTCAGAGGGATCGGGAGTCGGAGGGATCGGGAGTCAGAGGGATCAGGACATGAGTCAGAGGGATCAGGAGTCAGAAGGATCGGGAGTCGGAGGGATCGGAAGTCAGAGGGATCGGGAGTCGGAGGGATCGGGAGTCGGAGGGATCGGGAGTCAGAGGGATCAGGACATGAGTCAGAGGGATCGGGAGTCAGAAGGATCGGGAGTCAGAGGGATCGGGAGTCAGAAGGATCGGGAGTCAGAGGGATCGGGAGTCAGAGGGATCAGGACAGGAGTCAGAGGGATCGGGAGTCGGAGGGATCGGGAGTCAGAGGGATCAGGACAGGAGTCAGAGGGATCGGGAGTCGGAGGGATCGGGAGTTGGAGGGATCGGGAGTCAGAGGGATCAGGACAGGAGTCAGAGGGATCGGGAGTCGGAGGGATCGGGAGTCGGAGGGATCGGGAGTCAGAGGGATCAGGACAGGAGTCAGAGGGATCGGGAGTCGGAGGGATCGGGAGTCAGAGGGATCGGAAGTCAGAGGGATCGGGAGTCGTAGGGATCGGGAGTCAGAGGGATCGGAAGTCAGAGGGATCGGGAGTCAGAAGGATCGGGAGTCAGAGGGATCGGGAGTCAGAGGGATCGGGAGTCGGAGGGATCGGGAGTCAGAGGGATCGGGAGTCAGAGGGATCGGGAGTCGGAGGGATCGGGAGTCAGAGGGATCAGGACAGGAGTCAGAGGGATCGGGAGTCAGAGGGATCGGGAGTCGGAGGGATCGTGAGTCAGAAGGATCGTGAGTCGGAGGGATCGGGAGTCAGAGGGATCGGGAGTCAGAGGGATCAGGACAGGAGTCAGAGGGATCGGGAGTCGGAGGGATCGGGAGTCAGAAGGATCAGGAGTCAGAGGGATCGTGAGTCAGAGGGATCGGGAGTCAATCGGGCAGAAACTGGAGCAGATCTCTGATCAGTCTGGGCTGTTTTTAGGAGATACTTTGTTGGCTACACCAAGATGTACGGTGACATTCGTCTTTGCTCTCTCCTTCTCTGCAGCATCCAAACCCAACACTATGCATTTTCTTGAAGGCACCGATTGGGTATGAACCTCAGACAGGTGCTTCTGATTGCAGGGGTAGGGGCGACATACCAACTCAGGACCTTCATGCAACAGTGCTTGTTACCACTGAGAGTGAGAAGGAGAATGGTCTCTCGTTGACATCCTTCTAATGCAGGAGTCACCAACGTGGTGCCAGCGGGCACCAGCTCGCTATATCTTCAAAATAAAACGATTAAAACTATTTTATTATATATGAAGTCTAGAGAAGTTTTAGTCAACTCTGTGAATTCCCATTGATAGAAAGGAAGTGTTGAATATTGATATTTGTATCCAAACTTGTTAAGTCATTGTTGCATTTTTTTATTGTGAGAAATGAATGTGATCAGTGTCTTCACATAGATCAGTATCATTGATAATAATATATAACTAAAGACAAACTGTGGAAATTTGTTATTTCAGAAAAGTGTTGCAAACTGGTTGCCTTTCATATGACTCAGTACCTGTGTAGTAGCTCTATGGTTCCAAAAGGTTGGTGAGCCCTGTTCTAATGCATGGACCTGTACCCTGACTGACAAACAAAAGGAAGCAACATCTGTCCTTTCCTTGTCTTCCATTTCCTACATCAGCTGCTTCCTCTCTCCATTCACTAGACCAGCTCAGCTCAGCTCAGCTCAGCTCAGCTCAGCACCACCTGCAGGCTGTGTTTAATCCAAGAGTAACAGCCGTCCTCGTGTCAGACGGCGCCCTCCCGCGCTAACTTTATTTTACAGCTGTTTGGCAGCCACGCGCGCTCATTCCCACACACAGCCCCCGCGCCAAGTGCTGAACCTGCGACTGGGAACGTCGCAGGTGGTCTTGAGAGCCGAGCGGATCAAAACAGGAAGAGACGTTTGTGGGCAGGAAAAAAAACATCAGACAAAGGAGCGTCTCAGCCTCGGACCGAGAGGGGAGCTGCTCGCTTCCTTGGTCCCTCAGTGAGCGTCCTTGAGTCAGACCGGTTCCTCAGGCTGCTCGCTTCCCTGTCTGACCTTGCGGAGGTGGTGCGCGTTAAAACACAACAAGAGGAGCGGAACCAGCCGAGCTGCTGCAGGCGTCGAGCCCCGATCTGACGAGAGCTTCAGTCACAAAGATCAACAACACCCTCCCGTAAAAGTCTCACGGCGAGCCTTGAAATCGTAAAACAGGAGCTTCTGACTTTTTAATTGGCCAGATTTATCACAATGAATATTAAAAAAAAAACTGTCCATTAAAAGGTAATTTTTGGGCATTAATCTAAAGCAGCATTGGAGCTGGCTGCGGGGACTGGGGCGTTTGCTTCGGGGGCTGTTAGTCCCGATCTGTGGTGCCGCAGCGACGAGGCTGACCCACTTTTCCCTCTGTCATCCGGCCTCAGAGGTGTCGGCATCCCTGCAGGAACAAGAGCGCTGCAGGCAAAAACAGCACACATCAAGCGACGCGCGTCTCAACTTCTCACAGGGCGCACGCGGCTGAGAACAACGTAATAAATCAGCAGAGGGTACGAGCAGGGAAGATGGAGGATGTGGAGGAGGAGGAGGAGGAGGAGGGTTTGTTGACGCCGAACGGGGCAAAACAAACCACAAGCGGTGCCAGAAAGCTTAAATAGTTCACTTTTTAAAAAAGAAGACATTTTTCCATCATCCACACATTAAAGGTGACGGCAGAAGGGAGACGCGCACCTGTGCCGCAGGCCTTGTACTTGGTGCTCTGGCCGTGCAGCAGCAGGGTGAAGACCAGGACCAGGATGAGGATGAGACCCACCAGGGCCATGACCAGCAGGAACCACCACTCCTCGTAGAAGGGCCGCTCGGCCAGCGCTGCAGACGGCGGGAGGGAACACAATCAGTCGACTATAGTCAGTCAGCACATCTGGTTTCATCAACAGTCTCACAGGAGGAGTCCCTTTATTAGACACTGTTTAACAGTTTCAATGAAAGGACGCAGGATTTTGTTTTTATTTGGAACGTCTTTTGTGCTTAACAGTCTTTGTCAGTGTTGCTTTCACTGCCCTGCAGGATGTTACTGTCTCATACTGCAATCTAAAGTGAAGTAACTTTATTTCTAAACTAGTGCAGTGATTTCACATGCTAAATGGAGTCATTTAAGATTCTCTGTCGCCCTTCAGCTGTTCCAAGGGAAACTGTTTGATTGTTTGATTACCGGTATACTTTATTGGTCCGACAAAAACCCTCTCACCCCCAAAAAACAAAATCCAATTACTGCAAATAATTTGCTATTGTCAGTGTGTATGTGTGTGTGTGTGTGTGGTGGCAGGCTTTGCCATTAAACACTCTTCCATTCAAACACATAGCTAATGACCTCATTAATCGCAGACAACAGAATTAGTGATGCATCCGACGAGTCAGTGGTGACAGCCATAAATAAATATTTGAAAAAGAAACTGGTGACAAGCCCGCGACCCAAAACGAAGTCATTACAGTGGGTGGTGGTCAGAAGAAAGCAAAAATGGTGATTGAGGTCAAGGCAGTACCATCTAATATGCAATTGTTTCTTTCACACTGGAAACATTTAGACAAAGGAATTATATATTATATATTAAAACCAGAAAATCTAGACACCAAACTCCCAAAGGCAAAAGGAGAAAAGTTTTGCAACTCTTGTCAGGCTAAACAGGTGCTGTTCTAAGACTTTGCCTCCAGATGGCAGCAGACAGACACATGTCCATAACGGGAAACTTTTCCAGCTGGGGAGGAAATTCTGCTACATGACATAGGACAAGTTGAATCAGTTGAACCCTGTGTGTATGTGTGTGTGTGTGTGTGTGTGTGTTTACCAGCGAGAGCCGCTGAGGGTGTGCTCGGCTGCCCGTAGCCGTAGCGATTAACGGCGATGACTCTGAACTCGTAGCTGATCCCTGACCTCAGGCGCTCCAGCGGCACGGTGACGGATCGGCTGGTGGAGGGGAGGAGCCTGATGAAAGAGTCCCACACTCCCTCGTCTGGGGGGGGGGCGAGAAAACGTGTGACACGTTGACGGACGGAGGCAGACGAGGACGTGGGCTGAGCTGGCCTCCATTTGGAAATTATTCTCTTTCAAATGTCAGAATGAGATCAAAGGAAATTGCAAAGTGTCGTACTGTATTGAAAGTGATGTCAGCGCGGGGTGGGCGGTGATTACCGCTATTTACTGCCATTACCATTAATAAAAAAAGGGTATAACCATTAGGATCAGTGGTGGTATAATGCAATCAGCCCCTCAGACGTTCGCTCTCTGTATCACACCTCCGGTGCCCTTCATTAGAAAATTGCTGCTGATTTAATTGCGCAGCGGGTCTTAATGAATCGCATAAAAGCAGCACGCTGAGGTTTAGTGTAAGACAGCTCCGCACCTCCCACTCCGCACATGCAAAGCGCTCGTTCCCCCCCCCCCCCCCACCCCCCCCCCCGCCCTCTCTCTCGCTCGGCTTACCTGAGGCTCGGGTCTCGACAACGAATCCGGTGACGGGACCTCCGCCAGCGTCTCCCTCGGACCAGTGGATGGTGAGCGCGGACGACGTCTTGGTGATGGACATGTCCATGGGTGACCCGGGGGAGCCTGCAGTGTCCGACACAGACTCGTCAATAAAGGGAGGATGAGCTAAAACGCTGTCCGTCCGTCAACGAGCTGAGACGAACGTGGCGGGAATGAAACGAGTCCGGGGTGAAGCGCTGTGGGGGAAACACCCTGCACGCTGCGCTCGTCCAGCAGTGGACAAATATGGAATATGTACATTTAGCACAAATCCAATTTTAAAAGCCAATATTACTGTGATTTCCCGACAGTGTTGGGTCACACGGCCAGCGGTGAAAGGCTAAAAGGGCGCGCACACTAGGCTGTGTACGGAGCAGGACCTGAACCTGTTCAATTAACATGAAACGAGGTGAGCGAGTGATCAAAAAGTCAAATACGGCAGCCGGGGTTGCTGGTGATGACCAGGAGGGTTCACAAAAACATTTCAAAACAGTTTTCAGTCTCTGTCGGTTCAGTGGATTTTGTTGTGTGCATCCGGTGGAATAACACCAGTCTGCTTTTGACTCCTACATTAATGACAGAACTGCTGTGGCCACTGCTGTTTATTAAAGCTGTGCAACATCTGTTCCAGGTCCATCTCCTCCATACACACTCCTAATGTGCACATCAGACACATATGTATATATTTATATATGCATATACTTTATATTTTTTGCCTTTAGATGCAGCTACCGCTGGGGGACGTTCACTAATTCAAACCGAGTCCGAACCAGACGTCACGTGCCGCAGCGCCGGTACCGACCTTTGACGGGCTGAGCGGTGAGGTTGGCCTGGATGGGCGGTCCGTAGCCGACTGTGAGCGCTTGAATGCTGAACGTGTACGTTGCTCCTCTGATCAGGTCCCGAACCCTCAGCCATCGCTGCCAGCTGCCCCTCACGTCCACCGTCACCACTTTACTCACTCCTGCTCTCACACAGCACCCACCACAAAAAACAAAATCACCGTCACCCCACCATCTCCCGGCTCCTACTGTTTTTTTGTTTTTTTTTG
Source organism: Nelusetta ayraudi (assembly GCF_046127955.1). Taxonomy (NCBI): domain Eukaryota; kingdom Metazoa; phylum Chordata; class Actinopteri; order Tetraodontiformes; family Monacanthidae; genus Nelusetta; species Nelusetta ayraudi. The sequence goes on along the minus strand of NW_027466054.1, from coordinate 11,373,616 downwards.
TGTGTGCATGTGTGCGTGCAGACCTTGCACAGGGGCAGTGTGCTGGTAGATCACCCTGTAGCCCTCCAGCTGTCCGTTGGGAGACAGCGGCGCTCCCCAGGACACGTTGACGCTTCCTCCCGTCACCTCCGAGAAGGACAGGAAGCTGGGCTGGCTGGGCGCTGGGCGGCACGTGGAAAGAATGACAAGTAAATGGGGAGGAAATGCGAGGAAGTCGTACAGGGAGAAGAAAAAAACAGAATCCGCTGCTTGACTCACCGGCCTGCAGGGTTCGGGTCCCCCGGGGGTCGCTGGGCGGGCCGTCCCCGGCCGTGTTGAAGGCGGACAGAGTGACTAGGTACGGCGTGTAGCTGGTCAGGTTGGCGAGGTGCACGCGCGTGTCTGGGACGAAGATCACCTTGACCTTCTCCGTCTGGTTCTGCCGGTCCCGCTCCCAGTAGTGGATCTGCAACGCGGAGATGAGAACTGTCATGTGATACCGAACGTGTTTTGCTTACATTTTGAATTATTTCATTTAGTTTCTGTTAATATTCTAGATCTTATTTTTTTATGTGTGCTATATTTCTATTGCATGTCTATTTCTGTTTTTCTAGTTTTTCTTTCTTCTCTCCGGGTACTCCGGCTTGCTCCAGTCCATGCGATCAACTGGCGACTTTCCCAGGGTGTCACCCTGCCTTCGCCCTATGACAGCTAGGAGAGGCTCCAGCAGACCCCCGCAACCCTGAGTGCAGGAAGAATATTTGAAGTATTGAAAATGGACGGATGGACGGATAGTTTTTCCTCCAGATCTCGTATTGCTTCCAAAACGACCTTTAACGATCTTGAATCTTCTCCATAAAGAGTGGCTCCTAGTTTCAGACCAGCACCAATGTCATTTCTGCATGTGACGTCTGTCTTCTTGACTGAATCATAAATACCTCTGAGCGCAGGTGTGCTCAGGGACGGGGCAGCCGAGAGGGGAAACTGAAGGACGCAACCTGGAGCTGCTCAGACGTGTGTGAAAAGGTGAGTGCTGACCATAACTAACAGGCTGCAGGGAATTTGGTTCGACACTGTAAACAGCTCATTGTCAGCAGTCTGTCGGATAAAACCTCAAGTGGCGGCAGGTGAGGTTTCCTCCTGATGCTACAGCTGCCTGTCACTCAGGCTGAGGCCAGCGAGAGATTTACACAGACTGTTTATTAACCTGCTGCGGAAGCGGGATGAGTGAAGTCTGTGTGTGTGTGTGTGTGTGTGTGTGTGTGCAAAGGAGGGTCAATCACATCAAGATGCATCTCATAACCGCTGTGCGCCTGCAGCGCTTCGCCCCAGAGAGGTCGACCACAAGTGTGCGCTCTGCACATTTGCCGCACATCCCTCCGCAAAAATATATTCCCACGCGCGCGCTCCGAAGTCAATAGGCCGCTTGTTCCCTGGTTGCTAGTGAAACACGTACAAAATGTACGAAACTTAATATTTTCCAACGCAAACCCGAGCCTCTGCCCTGTCGGCGAGGCGCCGCCAAATGAGAAGAGTTTATCCTTGTTTTTCCAGCACCAATTTTTTATAAAGTGCGTGCCGGAACACACACTCCTCCCCCAGGTTAGCGATAGCAGCCCAGCCAGGTGTTTGTTCCACCCTCTGAGACCGTCCGTGTAATCACTGTGGTTATGTTCTCTTTCAAATACGTGGAAAGTCCAACAACAAAACATCAGTAACGACAGGAAACGAAAAATGTGTGGTTTTGCAAAAGGTTGGTTGAATAGGCTGTTTTCTGGAGATCCAAACATCTATTTTTTATTTTATTTTGGATTAGTAATTGCGTGGGGCGGCTCCACTGGGGTCTGGGCTAAAAAGTGAAAATGGGAATAATATGGCATCCTTGGAAGGTTTGATTATTGTCATTCTAAGCTGCACACAGATTGCAGCGCTGAGACAAAATCACAACAACGCATGGATTTAGGGACTTTTAAGGGCACTGAAGCAAACGTAACACTTAAACAGCCATCAATGTAAAAATATACCGGAACCAAAACCCCAGAGGAAAAAACCTTGGTCCAAATGAGGCTCTTTCACAACTTTACACTGGCTGGAAAACCTGAGCACTCACTGGCTGTTGAACACTAATAAGCACTTGGTCTTGTCATGTCCAGTCAACACGTGAGAGGATTTAAATCAATGGTTAATTAAAGCTGTGAGGGAAACACCTACACGAGTCTCCTAATGAGAACCCATCTTCAGCCCCTTCAAAGTGCTGCAGGTGAAGTAATTACCACTTTGTAAATAATACATTAATAATTCCCACCGTTCATAAGAACGATCATTTCGATGACCTGATCTACAAACTACAATCAGACACAGCAGCGTGTTTGTAATTACAGACCAGTGGAGCGGTTGGCGAGACAGAGGATGGGAGACAAAGAGTGTTTTCTAGTCATGGTCAAACCTGTCTATGGTCAAACACCATGGAGTTGGGTCTGCACCTTTGGCATCTGTGCTGCGCTTTACAGTAAAGAGGAAAATACCACTGAGAGCATTTTTTTGAAAGCATAAAAACCCATAAAACAAAAAAATGGATAACAAACATTTATATGTGTATGACTTCATTACATTAGTGTTGTGCTGCCAACAATTCAATCAAAAAACTACCCCAAAATTTTTACTGTATTGCTACTTTGGCAAAGTTTTCAGTGGCGACACAACAACAAGTCCTTAGGAGGCATTGAATCAACATTAAAAATTTAGCTGAAAACCTGTTGTTGCTTCTCATCTCACAAAGGCCAGCATAGGTCTCTGACCTAGTGGGGGAACAGCGGCAGGGATCCGACCCTCTGCGACTGAAGGGCGGCTGATTGCTGACCTCCATGAGCAACTAATCTCCAGCAGCCTGGAGGACCGAGACCAGCGAGTTAACACCTGATGTGGGTTTGCTCTTCCAAAACAGCCTCAGACAACAGAAGGGCTACTTGGAGGAGAAGAAGCTCAGTCAGGCTGGTTGGAGAGCATCAGCTCGGTGGATGGGAAGCTAGACGGTTGGCGACAGATAGAGGGTTGAGGGGTTTCCACTGCCCTGACCTCTATTCTGAGTCTTTAGCACGGGGGGGTGGGTCGGCCATCTGCAGTGTTACGGCCGCAGAGCTCAGACCTGAAGGTTTGTCAGGCTCCAGAGAGGACAGCCATGGGGCCCCGAGCAGCTCGCCGGCCATCTGGACTGGAGCTTGAACTTGGTGGGGCTAAAGTGGGTCGACTGTGATGGTAGGAGATCAGAAAACAAACCGCTCCTGCAAGGATGCTTGTCCACCACGGATTATCAGCGTCGCTGGACACCAAGTGATTAATGAGCGCGGTTCAGTGTGTGTGTGCATGTGTGTGTGTGTTGGCTGCCGCGCCCTGTGTGTGTTCAAGTTTCCACTGTTGTGATCTAGTTTAAAAACATTAAAAAAAAAAAAAGGAAAAGAAAAAAAAAAAAAGGAACTGAAAAAGCCCCAGAGGTGTTTTTTTGAGAAGGTCTTCATTTTGATATTATTCCCGACGGCATTTGGAAGCAGCACAGCAAAGTTATATTTAGGGCCTTCCAGAGCTGCAAGAAGCAGCTGATCGGCAGCACTTGAGGGCAGCATTATCCCATTTGTGCCCATCCTCGTGCTCTCGCAACAATGAGATACGGAGAGAACTCATGCATACACTGGACTCAATTTGGAAAAAAATAAAATGTAATACCACTTGTGAAACTCATTTTTCAGGGGGAAAAAATGCTGGTTGGCTACCCTGTGATTCCCTCCACTATGGTTTGACGCCATGTAATTTGCATGAGAGAGAGCGCAACAGGATTAGTTGGGTGGTGGTGGTGGTGGTGTGTGTGGGGGGGCGAGGTGGGGGGGGCGTTAAAATGTCAGGATCACGACTGTTGAATGTGTCAAGACGAGATCCAGAACGCGAGAACGATAAATGGATTTGCCAACACGCCCTGGTTTAGATGTATAGGTGTGGATTAGAGGTGGCAGACTGAGCCTTTAATCACTTTTGGTGATTTCTCTCTCTCCTCCGAGCCCGTGGTGCTTGTACCTGAGAGGACTGCACTGCTCGGAGAGCAGGAGACGGAGCGACGCGCTCCTCTCCCGGGGTTCAAATGATGAACCGGTTACAAACTCTGAACTCGTCTCCGTGCAGGAGCGGCTGAAGCGCGTGGCTTATTAAGAGTCGCACCACCTCAACGCTCCGCACCTGTCAGGTGTTTGGGAATTTCCAGCCCGCTCTCGCCGCTACCTGCCACCTCTCTCACCCAAAGCGCTGAGAGCTTTTTGGCAAGCCCTCTCGAGCATTTTGGCAAACTGAAAAAAACAACTTAAAAAAGAAAATAAAAAAACAGATTTGGAAATGAAGTTTACCTTGAGTCCGGTCCTGTCGGGAGTGTTAACAACCGATATATTGCGTCACAACCTATAAATACATCAAACATCCTTTCTTTGCTCTGTTTCTCTCGTCTTAAATCTCGTTAACCACCCCAACCCCTCCTCCTCCCAGTTTGGCTCAGGTTCCGCCCCCCTCGGCGTCCGTCCGTCCGTCCGTCTCCTCCATTTTGAATGTATTCCGCCCGGACCCTCGTCTCTAATCTGGATTCTACTGGGATCATCTCATCCCTTTACTCGGCAAATATTACGCTCTCTCTACTCACCCCCCCCCCCCCCCCCCCCCCCCAGCCCCTCCACCTTCCGTTCCAGCAGCAGAAATCAATGCGTTTAAAGCGGGACAGATAACCTTGTGTTTGAAGTGGCGAGAGCGAGGGGGCGTGCAGGATGAAAGGGGGGGTGTGGGGGGGTTGCAGTGCAGACCGGTCAGTGATATTGAAACCATTAAAGGATATTCAGATTCTTCCTCGAATAACTTAATTCTCCCTGCATTTCTCTATCTCTGCCACAGAACACCTGAGGGAGCAGCCGAGCGGGCCCCACCCCCACTCCTTCCCCCAATCCCCCCCCTCCCTCCCAATACATAGAAGGGCTTTCAACGTGCAGACAGGAGCTCTGCTCTGTGGCTTCCACTTGAAATGGACACTTAAAACTACAAGTTCTCCCCAACAACCCTCACCATCATCAGCACCATCATGTGTAAATATTAGGGCCGTCAGCGTTAACGCATTAATCGCGATTAGTTAAATAAAATCCAAGAATCCGTCATAACGCTAAGTCACTCAAAGAAGTCTTCAAAATAAAAGCAATCTTCAAAATAAAATACCACCACTGACAAATGTGATCATATTTGTGTACGTTACACTTGTCGGTGTCTGCAACGGCTACGGGGTGAGGGTGGGGTTTTGGGTGGCTAAGCACACAAACAAACAGGGAAAGAGCGAGAGAGAAGCAGAGAGGAGCTGTTGTCACGTCAAGATGGACGATGTGAAATTGATCTTGATGAAAGAAATAGCTCCAAATGGGAGAAAACAACAGGTGAGCAGAAGCGCTTGTCGACCGTCGCGGGGAATGTGCGTCTAACAGGAGGGCTGCAGCTGGAGGCCCTTCGCGGCGCTACAGCATCTGCCGTGAACCCGGCCTAAGCCTTTGTGTCCCTTTTACTAACCCGTGGTCGGCCCCTCTGGCCGATTACTGGTAAGAAATACTTTATGGGGATTATGGGGTTAAAACTGCCTTGAAAGGCAAAATAACAGAATTATACACATGCAACTCAAACCACGATTAATCGCAGTTAACTATGAAGATTCTGCGATCAACCGCGATTAAAAAATAAAAATAAAAAAATGGTTTGACAGCCCTAGTAAATATGTTTTGTGTGCAGAGTGTGTCACCTTGTATCCTTGGATGAGTCCATTCTGGGTCTCCAGGGGCGGCGTGTCCCAGCTCACTTCCAGGGAGGTGGGCGACGCGGCCGCCACTTTGATGGACTGGGGGGCCACCGAGGGAGCTGCCCAGCAAAAAGGATCTCGTTATAAAGAAAGGTTGCTAGCTTTTGGTGTGCGTGTGTGTGCGCGCGCGCAAGTGCAGGGCTTGGTGTTAGTGTCGGAAGCAGGAAAGATGTTCCAACGTTTCCAATTAGACCGGGCCCGAGGCGCTACCTTGTTACTCGGCTGTAGCGAACGTATGCATGAAGACTCGGGGCGAGAAAAAGGCCATATCACCCCGTTTCATCACCCTCGCCCAGAACTCTTCCGCTGCCCCTGTTAATCCTCACCTCTTATTCCTGTGCATGTGATAAATAGAACACCACCACCGCCGTTCCCTCGTCATACACACACACACACACACACACACACACACACACACACACACACACACACACACACACACACACACACACACACACACACACGCACGCACGCACAAACGTTGAATTTCAAAGTATCATTGGAAGGCTTGTGAAGAAGAGCGGGACTAACTTGGGTGTGGATGCTACAATCATTTCTGTGCAAATTTATTCACCTTTTGGCTGCTTTGTGTATGTGTTGGTATGACAGAGAGAGAGAGAGAGTCCTTGTGTGGGTGTTTTGTTTATTTGGACACCATTTAGCTTGTACAGTGCAGTGACTGGTCTTCCTGGGGTCCCCGTTAAGGACAAAATGCATGCGTTTGCCTTTGTTTTCACATGCATACGTGCATTTTTACATTATGCAGAATGTGTAATAGGTAGGCGCGTGTGTGCACGGGCCTCTGTGCATAAGAGATGTAGCGTGACATACGCGTGTGTATTATTTCTCTAATGGGTGCAGGGGATGCTGCTGCTGCACAGACGGCCCAGTGAAGCCAACGCTGCTGCTGAACAGAGACTCTCAAAAGGCAAATCACAACACAACAGAAAAGCGCTGCTCCTTTGCCCTTCTCTCCCTTTCTTCTTTGTTTCTTTTGTAGCATCCACACCGCTGCCGCAGCCACTGTTGAAAGCCTTCCAGTAAAACTTCCCCCGTTTCTTTCCAGCCAAGCCCTTTCTTCTCCAAACAACGGCGATTGGTCCGGTCACTTTCTGACTGGCTGACCAACTGAACGGTCCGGATTTGACCTTTTTAAGATGCGCATGTGAGAATTCAGACTTGAAATGTCAGCAATCCAGCTGCTTTCCAAGGTAAACCAAACTCAGATATACATTCTAGATTCCGTTAAAACAAAATGGACCTTTATTTGTTCCCACAAACTAAATTTTGATGCCGTTTATGCTCCAACTTTCTAACGACAGCGGCGACAAAAGCTGGAGAACATCATACGTGGATGAAACAAAAAACTTCATTTACAGAAGACCCATGCGACACTACCCACCTGCCTCTCCGACAAACACCTCCACCGGAGCGGAGGGCGGGCTCTCCCCGATGATGTTGTAGCTTGTCATGACGATCTGGTAGCGTCGAAATTTCTTTAGCTCTGAAAAAAACCAGAAGAGACGTTTCACATGCAGCATGTTTTCATGTCTTCTTCGAGTTATCCTGGAGCAGCTCGTTCAGTCCAATCAATCAGAGTTCTGCTTGAGTTTACTCACGTGTGAGCTCGAACTCTGTGAGCGAAGCGCTGCTGACCGTCTTGAAGGTGCTTTTAGCTTTGCAAAGAGAGGAGAAAGAAGAGTTTAGTGCGTGAGTGCGTGAGAAAGTGCATTTACAGTCCGAGCTAAATATGCAGCTGAAACGATTATGACGATGGACGATAAACTGTGTCTGAAAGAGAAAAAAAAAATGTCAATAGCGGTGTTGAGGGCTGAACGGAGAGCCGATTCTCGTACTGTTGAAACTGGCTATCATCCTACTGTGCACGGGTTGTTCAAGGACACTGCAGCGGACAGGTGCGTTTCTGCATCGCCCGATTGCGACGTGCAACGTGACTGGCTCGCTTTTCGCTTTCTTTTCAGACAAAAAGTCTTTTCAGCACAGCAGTATTGAAAAGAAAAGAAAAGAAAAAAATAAGGTTTTTCATTGAACCTTTAGCGACTTTGAAATGCCGTCAACGCCATCAGCAATAACAGACACACTTGACCATTGAAACTCTCCATTGTTTGTTTTGTAATTTCACATCACACAGGGCTGTTAGATTTTTTTTATTTTGCATCTAGCCTTGAAAAGGCTTTGAAAGGCTCAGACATAAAATCATGATGTTGAACTGAAAGCACCTGCGACTGAAAACTTGGCCCATTAGAAAACAAATTCACCTCATTTAAATCAAGACGTAAAATGTGGACGCAGCAGGTTTCATTTTTCTGAAGGACGGAGCCTGCTGGCGGTGCAATGTATTGTGGGTAGCGATGCCTCTTTTGACAGAACGAGTAGAGTACAAGTACTTGCTTTTCAATACTCACCGATACTGATACTGAGTACCAGTTCGGGTACTCAACCCTGGTACCGATACCCGATACTGGTATCGGTACCGATACCCGATACCCGATACCGGTATCGGTGCATCCCTAATTGTGGGGATCAACGTCTGTTGAGGACCATGATGGTTTTGCCTAAAACCTGCAGCTCTGGTCTTAATCTAATAATCTAAAGTACACACTGCACAGAAGTGAAAGTTATGTGGAAGAATAAATAAATACAAACAAACCAAAAAAAAAAAACCTTAACAACATACATACTTGTAATGAGCACACTGGTGTTGTTCCCAGTGGCCTGGGCTTCAGCCTGGCTGAGGGTGGAGGTGTTCACAGGCAGCTCTCGATAGTACAGCCGGTAGCCAGTCAACATCCCGTTAACGCTGCTTTCATTGGGATGCTGAAAGACACACACACACACACGCACACACACGCACAGATGTATTGCTACTCAGTGTCCCCGCAAAGCAAATCTAATGAGAGTTCAGCTCTGCTGGTTCTCATCTTGTCAGCGTGACGAGGTGAGCGACAGGACGCTGGCAGACGAGCGCCGACGCTCTTTTATCCGCCAGATCCACTTTAAAGCGGTCCCGATCGCTCCGGCCCCGCAAGAAAAACGACAACGGATGAGTGATGCTTCGGCGGCTCCTGCGGCTCCTCGTAAGAGAGGATGATGATGATGATGATGATGATGATGATGATGATGATGATGAAATTGCGGGCGCCTGTGGTCTTCGTTGCCTTTTCCTTTTTATTTAACGTTGCTCGCTGAGCTACGGAGGCCCGGAGGAGGATTTTCTGAGGCCGAGGAGGAGGAAGAGTGACAAGCAGCCAGGAAGCCCGGTGCTGTTTACCATCTATTCATGCGTCGGCGTCGCTGCGAGCTCCTGTTTGTTCCCCCCCCCCATGCTCTAATCTACCCCCCTCCCCTACCCTGCCTCCCCCCGAGGAGATGTAACCTCATTAATGTTTGATCATTTTTCTCCCCCGGCCGGCGGAACATGTTCCTCCATTTGTCTCTCCCCCTCCTGCTCACTCGCTCGCCTCCTTCCCTCCGTGCGTTATGGCGCCGCTGCCCCTCCCCCTCCTCCCCCTTGCCTGACCCCTGCGACCCTCTGCCTCGGTAAATAACGATAATTGCGCTCGCGCAAACAAAACATTCGACACGCGCAAAACAAACAGGGGCAGCCGAGTCAGATGGCAGGGGTCTCCCCACCGGCCGCCCGCCCAATTAACCTGCACTCCAAAAAGTTTTCGCTGCAACCTGAGTCACGTGCATGAGGGGTTTCGTGTGCGTGTGCGAGTCGTGTTTAAGCACCTTCCACTTCACCATGACTGAGGTGGTGGTCGCCGGTTTGACGGCCAGGATGATCGGAGGCTCGTCGGGAACTGAAACACACAGAGAGGAGGAGCGAGGTCACGTCACGCGCAGAGAAACAAGATTCTCCAAAGTGATTTAACAGTCGGGCCCACATGCACACGCACGCACGCCCATACACCAACCAGTCAAAAGTTTGGACACGCCCTATGAATGTAATGTCTTTTCTTTCATTCTCATGACTATTGACATTGCAGTTCCTTACCGAAGGCATCAAATCCTTTTATGTTTAAATTCTTCAAAATAGCTGTAATAAAAAGTATATTTAGAATTATTCAACCTGTTTTTCTTTGTTGCATAATTACATATATCTTGCTCATACATTTGATGCCCTCAGCGTCTATCTGAAGTGTAGAAAGTTGTAAAGATAAAAAGAAATTGCATATGAAGGTGTGTCCAAACTTCTGGTAGTGTATATAATAATTTATCTTTCTCTTTGCACTACTTTATGTTGCTGTAATTATACAAATTTCTCCAATGTGGGATTAATAAAGGCTTTCTATTCTTTCTCTTTCACGCACACACCCACACCCACACACTCCCAGTCTCTCACCGTCCTGCAGAGTGGTCACAGCCTCTGTCTCTTTGCTGATGACACTGTCTCCAATGTCGTTGGTTGCCAGCATGCGAAACTTGTATGAGGTGAAGGGTTTGAGCCTGTGGAGAAACAGCAACCAGGATTCTGTTACTTCAAGGTTGTTCTAATGCCCTCGTCTGCACACAGATGACGTACAAAGAATACTCGCACCAACTCCATCAAACACGCATCCACAGCAACTCAAGTGGCCCTAACCCCTCCCACCCCCCATCCCCACCCCGCCCTCCCAGGCCCTCCCGTCTTGTCACTCAAGTCCCAGGTTTCGTTTGTGTGCTCTGAAGAGCACACAAAGACCTGAACAGTCATTTCCTCCTGCCGTCTGCAAACATTTTGCGCCGCTGCCAAATTATATTTACTGCCGTAGCACAGCAACCTGTTATCTGCATTTCCCCTCTGCACAAGGTGAACGCGTCGCTAATCAAAGAGAAACAGTGGTCGTCAGTCACTTTGAAAACTCTCCGCTCCGTAGCCGCTCACAGTCACGTTGCGGCCGGCGTGCGCTGTTGTCTCTGTCTGGCCGCTCGCTGGCTCGCTGGGGTGTGAACGCCGTGGGGACGGCAATTCAAAACACCCCCCTTTTTTCCCTCTCTCACGATTTTTATGGATCTAACCCCCTTTGTTAACGAGCTACTCAAGTCAGCGCATTTAACTTCCCACCACTTTGCACACGGCGCCTACAAAGTCCGTCTCTATAATTTATTTTGCAGGCCGCGGAGGGTGGAAATTCAGCAGGCAGGCAGGCAGGCGGGCAGGGCAGGCAGAGCTGCTCGAGTGTCTTCTCGTATAGTAATGAGACGGGGCCCAACGAGGGACAAGAAGAGGCCCTTTGGGGTTGCGGGTATCGTAGGAATAGAACATCAAAGGTGGCGATGAGCTCAAAGAGGCTGGGGAACCACCAGCACTGGGAGGGTGTTAAGGACACTGTTTGGAAATGTGTGCATGCAGCCTGTGTGGGACTCTGTGTGTGTGTGTGTGTGTGTGTGTGTGTGTGTGTGTGTGTGTGTGTGTGTGTGTGTGCGCGCAGGCAAACCAGCCCTGGGACTTCAGAGATTCGGATCCAAAGATGTCACAGCGGAAAACAACAATTAAGGGGAGATAACAAGTATCCATGAGTACGGGCACGCGGCGCTGTAAGTGAACGCCTCGCCTCGATCTGCCGCTTTAATGAGAGGAGGATTCAGAAATGGAGCGGGCTGGAGGACGGCATCAAAACAACAATAGCAGCAGCAGCAGCGGCAGTCGCCACTGCCGCTGCTGCTGCTGCTGCTGCTGCAGCTGCTCGGCGGAGAGACTCTCCCTGAGGGCGGCTGAAGCAGGCTGATGCAGACACTCTTCAGCATTCCAAATAGCCCTGTGATATCCGGTGACAGCGCTGCTAGCAAATAGTGGCGAGAGCAGATGACACATGCCGGCGCACACACATGCACACAGTAAGTAAGAGGCGTGCGCACAAGTCGCTCTAGAAGTGGAGCCTCGTGATGGAGCCGCTGCTCCGGGCTGTCAGGGACGGCCGGCTGAAGCCTCCCACACTCCCCCCACCCCACCCTGGCCCGCTGGACCACTATCACCCAGCGCCGTAATGACTGTCGCACCCACCAGGGCCGAGAAGAGGGCCGGATGGACGGAGCGAGAGGGAGGGACGGAAAAAGAAGACATGCAATAATAATGATGTCCTCTCTCAGCCGATAAGGGGGACGTGATGCTCCGGGATGAATGAGGGGCCTTGTGCTTTTTGAAAGCGCGGTGGCTGTTGATGGATGGCGGGGGAAGGGGTGGGGGGGTGGCGTGGTGTGGCGGCAGCGCGAGGGGACGACAGATAAAGGTAAAAATAGTTGTCGAGAGCGACCTGGAGAAATGGCACACGGGAAAGTGGGAAGACGGAGAGGGGCAAAAAAACCCTCTATGGCTGCTGGGCCTGAGTGATCACGTGACCGAGATCCCGCTCCCATCCGCTGTGATTATGATTACTCTGCTCTCTTCCTCCTCGTCCGCCTCTTTCCCGCTTTCTCTTTTTTGCCGCATGCCGAGTTGCTCTTTTCTTCCCGCCTTCCTGACTGACTGATGCTTGTTTTAAAAGTTCACAGCGCCGCTCTCGCTCATCCGTCGTCTCCCGGAGGAACATCGCCAAATAATGTTTCAACGGCCGCTTTGACTGACTGAAGTCCGACACGTGCCGCTAAACAAAGACGTGAAGGCCTTTTTCAGCCACGTATGAGAGTCATTACGTAGACATACGTTATTTTTGTATGTAGTTTAGTCCTTCGTACATACTCAAGCCTCAGGAAATCATTTTTTTTCATGGTGTGTTCCTTTTGTTCGACGTTGTCCTCTCTATGCGGATGATTAAATGGCAGACCAAAGCAAAACAGTGCTAGTTTTAACCTCTCTAGTGCATCTGGGGTGAATCCACATTAAATATTACCTTCTAAATATCAACATCTTGTTTGTACATGCAGAGATTTTGTTTGTAATCTGAAAAAACATTTGATTTTGAAATATTCATGAGTGTGTTGACTATGGGAAGCAAACCCCCCCCCCCCAAAATATCAATGTGAAGGATTCCGGAGAACGGTCTCTGTGGATTTTATCAGCTGGGAATGGCTGGTGGTCATGGTTAACGAGTAAAGTCATTAAAACGGCTCAGGAACCCAGGAGCTGAAGTAGAAACTTTGTTCTCTGTAAAACTCCCCCAAAAATTAACCAGAAAAAAGTCAGCTAAAAGTATAAATCCACGAGGAACGTCCCTACTTTTCTGCTCCAACTGAGCCGTTCTGATAAAAAATATTGAGCCAACTCTTCCATGACGCTGGAGCTGGACTGATTAGTCCGCGCTGTGATGCTATTGGTTCTAAATAACGGAGCTGACGTGAGAACATTTCTGATGTTGTCTGAAAATAAGCCGGCGGGGGATAAAAGCTCAACGGTGCTGTTATGCATTTATTTCCCTTGTTTCCACTGACGAGTCATCGGCCGATTTGCATTTACAACTCGCTGCTATGTGTGTGTGTGCCACTACATGTGGTCGCAGGTGTACCTTTCAGCGGTCCAGATGGTGACGTTGTAGGGGATGTCGGCCGTGTGTGTGTTCCACTCCCCGGCGGGCAGCTCTTTGACCTGCAGGGTGAAGTACCTCAGCGGGGACGAGCCCGAGCCGCCCGTCACCCAGTGGACGCGCACCCGCCGAGACTCCACGGCGTCCTGCGGGACGGACAACTTCCGGGGCGGCTGCGGGCGCTCTGTTGTAAGAGAAAAAACAAATAATTTAAAGTAAAAATGCAAGTTTATCTTTTAAATTTTGAAGTAACACACACACAGCCACATATCATTCACAGCGTAACATCTGATGATGGTGCACATCCATCTGTGCTGTTCTGTGAAGAGCCTCTGACGAGTTGAAGGACCAGGCCAGATGATAAGTTCCTACAAGTCAAGGAGGAGCCAGGAGCCGTGAAAGGAGGCTGACACATTGCCACTTGAACCCCTCCAGCAGCTTCCTTCAAACTCAACTAAACCATGTGACCTGAGGAAGACTGGACGCTGGCAGCTTGGAGCGCAGAGGGAGACACGACGAGATGATGAAGATATTTCTTTATAAGTTCATCAGTGGGAACATTTCCAGCATTAAAGCACTACAATGGATAGCAAAAAATAAGAAGCATCAGTAAAAAAGAGACAATAAATAGCAAACAAGCAACATAAACATGGGATACAGGAAAACAATTTAAACAGACAGAGGTGAAGGTGTAACATGACTTCTAAAGGGATCATATAATTTATTCTTATTAAGTGTGTTAAATCTGTCCTTAGTGTTGTTACAGGATGAATTGGTACCTTTTCCAGGTTAGTGGTGATAACTTCCACTCAACAGCAGGTTCACTGCCCTGACTTTGTTGATCTGCTTCTACACTAGTGAAGGGCCCGACTGAGCCTCATTTTTAGCATGAAGCAGCGGGAGTTCCACTCACACTCGACGTCTCTCTGCAGATATTTACAGCTTCCTGGATATTTGATTGAGTGTGAACGATGACGATGTGCAAGTAGGTGTAATATGGGACCTTTAAAGGGGCTGTTTGAGTTCAGCTAATATTTTTATTTTTTTATTTTTAGACGACTCTCAGCTCTATTAAAAGTCAAGGTCGCAGACAAAAATGCATGCGCGTGCTCTTGCAATAAGCTGAATTCAACTTGCGGGTTCGCAAACGTGGCATTTAACAAGTCGCCTCACGACAACAGACGGCCGTCCGCTCCGGCCCTCACACCCGACTGAGCTCAGGTGGGGCTCCACATATAGAGCACGGGGCCCTTTTAATGCCTTTCTCCATTTAATAATTCAGGCTGTGACTTTTTTTTTTTTGTGTGTACACATGGGATGAGTTGACATGCGGAGATGCACGACTTGGAAGCAAATGGCTGGAGGGGCCGAGCAGCGGAATCATGCAGCGTACGGTGCACGGAGTGCATAAGGAATCTACACGCTGCAGCATCAAAGACACAATTTCTCCACACAAGAGTCTGGCGGGCGGGGGGGGGGGGGGGGGTAGTGTGTGTTTGTTTTTTTTTATCCGCCATTCAATTAGAAGATGAAAGACGGCTCTGGGAGGCGGCGGCTTTGTGCGTCGTGTGTCGGCTGACGTGTGTCGGCTGACGTGTGATCGTGTGATGAACAGATGCCTGTGCGTGTGTGAGTGTGAGTGCTGCGCGCTCGGGGGCGTCGGCACGTGGGCATCGCCGAGGCCGACGTAATTGTTTGATTTCAGGCGCGTCGCGTTATCAAAGTTGAGATATAAAAGCGCTATCGATTGCCTCTGAAGTTTAATTAATCTGCACTCATGTCTTCTAATACATACACACACAC
Organism: Nelusetta ayraudi; assembly: GCF_046127955.1. Taxonomy (NCBI): domain Eukaryota; kingdom Metazoa; phylum Chordata; class Actinopteri; order Tetraodontiformes; family Monacanthidae; genus Nelusetta; species Nelusetta ayraudi. Next base: position 11,358,508 of record NW_027466054.1, on the reverse strand, counting down.
ACACAAGTGCTCTCGCCCACACAGAGGCTCCCCTCCCCCCACCACTCCTCCTCCCTCCCTCCCTCCCTTCATTCATCCATTATCACCAGCAATTTAAGTCCCTCCCTCGCTCTTCCCTCGCCATCCCTCGCTCCTGTCAAGATCCGACTATTATCTCCTTGTTTTGTCTCCCCGATAACGTCTGCGTCTCCTGTCTGCTCCCCTCTTGTTCCGCTCGGCAGCAAAGATCGTGTTCTTATAATGAACTCATAATTGTTACAGGCGAGCGATGCCCGATCAGCGTCTCGCACGGCTGTTGAATTGTGCGCTGGGGGGGAGGGGTGTGTGTGTGTGTGTGTGGTGTGTCGGGTGATGCTGACAAAGAGGGCGGGACGCAGTTGCTCTGCTAAAGACGCTACTTTGTGCTGCCTGTTACCTTATGGAGTCATCAGCCTCCTGCAGATGAAAGTTTATTCTTCTTCCTTTTAATTCATTCATTGGAAATGGGCACGGGCAGACACGCGCTGACACACACAGACACACACACACTCAAAAAACCAATTTTCCCTCTCTGGGGATTAAGTTGGTGCCTTCGGTATCATCAGAGAGAAATCTCTATTAGGCCGCTCTGTCTATCTCACAGTGAGAATAGGCCATTACGCTACTCAAGTGGAACAAGGAAGCACTGAATCCTGTTCTGTAGAAATCCTGATAATGATGCTGCCCGTGTTACCACATCTGAGCCAATTAAGATTAACCACACATGCTGATAGCGCTGAATATCAGACATCATGAATCCAGGATCAAGATCTTTTGAAAAAAAGTAAAAAAAAAAAAAAAAAGATTTTTTTTTTTCTTTTTTGGAATGTAGACTATTGTGTCGCGTCTCAGTGCTTCCCTTGCCAGCTGACAAAGAAAATTGGAGAGAGATCAGGGGACGGTATACATCAGAGACTGGGAGCGGTGTGCCGTGTGAAAAAAGTTAGTCGTGCGTCGGTCCGCCGAGGCTCGACTGCCAATTCAACTTTGGAAGCTATTTTTTTTCAGTTTGACAGGATGGATCCGCTCAGCTCGGAAGTGGTCAGACCTCAGTATCGCTTCAAGCTTTATCAGACAGTAAGTGCGCCACACAAGCCTGCATGACGCTCCACCGACGCCGGCCTTTAGTCTGCTGAAAGTCGTACCCAGCTGAAAATTCATTTTTCCACGTTGCTTTGAATCCAAAAAAATGCAGCGGGGTGAGAGGGTTTAAATGAAATAAGCCGTTAAAGTGGCGCTCTCTAATCTAACCTGCCGCCGCCGTCGACGCTAAATGTTGTAGCATTTATCCGATAATGGTTCCAGCTCACTCCACTCGCAACTTTCTGCAAGGAGGGCTGAGGAAAGCTGTCGGACATCGCCTCCTAACAGCAGCGAGGCTGAGCTATTTTACCCATGCTGAACACAGCGGTGCATTTTGCGCCGACTCGTGTACGCCGCATCCTCCGGGGGTTGATGGAGATGAAAAACAGGTTGTGGGGAAAAAAATAAAATAAAATCACTCTGCAGGTGGACACAAGCACCACTCTGAACACTCGCTGAATGCTAATGCCAGAGGAACCGCTGGCTGGCTAAGCGGCGCACGTCGCAGCAGCAGCTTCAAAATGTCGTTGTCCATGTTGGAAGAGGCCATGGCGGATCGAGGTCGGTATCCGGCCCGCTGCCCCGTGCTGGCCAGCATTGTGATCATCGTCAGGAATGTGAGGAGAACTCTAGTGACTGAACACGTCCTGTTCTGTCACTGACACTTCTACCCCTGGTTTATTTTTCATATTAGAGTAACAATAGTAAGCGCCAACACCAGTAAGTAAGTATGACAGGCAACGATCAGGGAAGAGTCTCAATGATTTGGCCTTTAGCACTGACAATATACTCCCCCTGCACCACCACCTAATGTGGCCTCATTTGTTCGAGTCCAATTTTTGAATTCATGTTTAATTTTGGTTGTCTGGCTCCCTCCCTCGTTTTAATTAGCTGTTCAGTCACACACACACACACACACACACACACACACACACACACACACACACACACACTGGCAACTTGCTCATCTCAGTCGGCATCGTGCAGTTTATCTGGTTGTTCACTTAATAAGCCGGACTACAACTGATACCTGGAATATCTGGTGTGTCCAAGCACACACGAGCAAGCCACATCGATATCGCATAAGCCTCTTAAAACACTCCAGTCTGACTGATAATCTAGTCACAGATTAGTAAATTCTTGGTATAAATACTGAGTCCCTTATGAACGAGTGGAAAGTGTATTTTTCCTGCTGCGTGTCATTCTCAATTCAAGAAAATCTTCAGCCGAGCCTGATGGGTGGGCAGTGGACTCTATAGACTTGTGACATTGACACGAAGTTCAATGCAACACCAGAAGGAAGGAGAAGGTGCCTCAACAACAGGAACTAGTGGAGGTGCGCGAGGATCCCGGCGCGATAAAAGCCGAGCACCACGGCCAGTGAAGGGTACAAATCGGAACTTATTGTTTTCCTGTTGTACTTCACCTACTTAAGAGTCGAGTCACTCTGAGAGTTTTTCCTCGTTCTCCACTGGCCACTGACTGTGAGCTGGAGAAGGATGAGCTGCTCCTGCAACAGCTTTCCAGAGACAGAACAGTAGGGACGACCAATAGCACTTTTTTTTCACAGGAGTAAATTATGAATACTTGCTTTTCAGTATTCACCGATGCTGAGTACTTAATAAGGCCATTTCACATTTACTAGAACAGGTTTCACTGTAGTACAAACACAAATTTAACACAATTGTTATATACATACATATACAACGGGTATCGGTCTCGTGGTATCGGCCTACACCAGGCGTGGGCAAACTGTGGCCCAGGGGCCATATGCGGCCTGTTAAGCTTTTTAATTTGGACCTCCAAACTGTAAAATAGCTCTTCTTCATGCATTTTTTTCAGTGTTTTAAGAGTCATTTCAATAAAGAGCTAAATACCGTAGGGCCTTAAAGACACATTTTGTTGTTTTTGCTAATTTTCAAAAGACATTAAAGCACGTGTAGAAGCGGCCACGAGAACCTAGAAGGGGGTCACTTCCATGACTGCAGACGGCTGCAGACTCTGCTTCAATGACTCTTGCTCATTGCTCATGCTTTCCTGACAGCTACGATGCTGACTCACCGACTGTTTGTGCCGTCTCAATACGTCGCCAGCATTCGCTGCGGCCACCTGAACGCTTATCAGCAATGAGCGGCAATGCCAAGACAAGAAGGATAATTAAGACTAATCCCTGTCGTCTCAGTCGGCGGGGCCTTTGAATTTTTGCACGTTCAGAGGTGCTTGTTGTAATTATCTGCGTGCAGTCCTAATAATTCAATGCATCTGGTTCAGCAGACTCTTATTACTGGGCCGCGCCGCCAAGACGAGTCACTTATGACACTGCGAAAAACTCACGACGCGGCGCTCCGAGGGCGCTGACAGCTGCTGCTGAGTTCAACACAGTGTCAGACGCACACAAAACAGAAAGGTTTCCTTTGTCTCGTGACGGCATTTAGCATATCTTGTAAAACATCGCGCATGCATCCGACCAGAAAAGTGCTACTTTCGCGTAGCGCTGAGTCCTGAAAAATGAAAAGGGCTTTTCTCCCCTAGTCTGAGCGAGGAGGACTACAAATCCACCACTACTCACTACACCCTAAAGCCAGACTCCAAGAGAGCATAGAGTACTAAACGGGCAAAACTTTAAATCAAATCTTCTCGGTCGTTACTGTAGTGAATAACAAAAAGGCTGAGGATGAAGAAAGAACTTCTGGTCACTTAGCACATAAAAGGGGGTGATGAAATAGCTGTAAAATAATTGCAACCAACCTTTTCCATTACAATTGGTTGGAAAAAAAAAGAGTAATTCAGCTGTTACTAAATCATTTTGGATTTAAGTGAGTTGAACTACAGAATTTCATTCTAACTAGTTATGCACGACTGAGGTGGCAAAAGTGTCCCGTTATCATTGTGGTCACGTGACTTAAAATATGGGGAGTAAAAAAAAAAAAAAGAGACCATAAATGCATATAAAACTGTGAAATTATGCAGTTGCATTCGCTCACACTGTGTAGTTGCAGTTAATGTGCTCAATTCAAAGTTTTGCCCGCAGCCTCACTTCTACCATCCTATCTTGCAGCTAAAGAATTTTTCCTTCTTCTCCCATCTTGTCCTGTGAGATCCCAGTTGTTTAATTATTGACTTACGATGGCCAGGAGTCATACAGATTCCAACCCATTTAAGTTATAATCAGGTCATCTGGGCCTATCCAATTAGTTTGTCCTAAATTTTGCAGATTTCTTTCATGGACTTCCTGAGGAATCCTGGCGCAACAACAGGCCGGACAGGACGAGGAGACGGTTTTAGCTTCACGTGCCTGCTGGACGTCTGATCAGCCACCTGCAGTGCAGCTGTCGGAGCAAGCGGCAAATCTTGAAAGAGGTGGTTTCATTTCGTCAGGGTTCATTTCTGGGCTCATGAGGTGTGGCGTTCAATGGAGACGGACGCGATGGGAGATATTGGTGGCAGCTGACGGGCGTGTCCTTTTACCTCTACGCTCGGTCGTCACCACCAGCGCCTCCTTCTCTTCGCCCCAGCCCACGGCGGTGCGAGACACCAGCTTGAAGACGTAGGTCTGCTCGGGCAGCAGCCCGGTGACGGTGAACTGCCGGGCGTTGGAGCCCACCTCCACCGTGGTCCACCGCTGGGGGTCCCTGCTGTCCAGGCGGTAGGAGATCTGGTAGCCTTGCGAGGCGCAGATGCAGGGACAGACGGAGAAGAAGAATGTTAAAAATGTGTGTGAAGGTCTTTTCTGTTTGTTTGTTTGTTTGATTTGCTTGTTGTGGCCAGGCCCCAGGATTTCAAATCTGCAGGATGTGAGATTAAAAGCAGCTTGGGGGCATGAGATTAATAAAAAAAAAAAACTACACAACATGGCAACATGTTCTCATTTTCACGGTGAACAAAAAAACATAACAAAGAACAAACACTTGATTTTTCTTTTCTATTTTTTGGTCAAGTTCCTGCAAGCCGTCGAAAACCCACTTCATGAAGAGATTCGATTCGTCCTGCAGCTTCTGGGACACGTTTGCACACTCGACAGCTCACATTGTGACATTTCACTAGAGCCACATCATATAAACACACAACCTTCATCCCGTCCCCTCGGCTGTGACCCGCCGCTGCACACGCCTTGTGTCTGTTCCTCTGTCTAGATGTGCAGCAGGCCATGTAATAACTGTAACACCCTTTAACGCGTACACACACACACACACACACACACACACACACACACACACACACACACACACACACACACACACACACAGAGCCAGGGCACTGATCCCAGACCAGGCTTTTCCACACACTGCCGGCCAATCACAGAGACTCTCAATATGAAGACTGTAGCGCAGCCCAAACACAGCGGGCCGTCGGGCGCCGCGATGGTAATCTGCTCAGAGGCACCTAATCTGATTGTGTGGCTGATAATCTCATCAGATTGTCTGATTGTGTATTAATGTGAACGCACCGCGCCGAAGATTATTGGATAACGGCGACACAAATCCCGGTGCGTCTTAACAAGTGGGTCAGAGGACAGTATTATCTCTGGTGTTGACTATCATTACAACGCGGAGGCTGCTATCAGATGCACCAGGCGGGCCCATCGACTGCGACATGCAAGTGGATTGTTGGTGCGCTCTGAATTTCATTAGCCTGCAGCGGCTCAAAGCTCTCCGGCTTCAGTTTTCTTCCTTTCTTTCTCTTATTTCTAAGAATCCCAGTAATAGAAATGCGACTGAAGGATCCTCTATAAGGCCACTCAACACCACGCGTTGAGTTCAAGGCCTCTGCGGGCTGATTCAGGTCCAACCTGCCATTCTACGCATTGAAAGGTGCACGACTGTGACCGTGATGAACGTAACGTCCATCTCCTCGCAATGCCAGTTGCGTGTTGCATGTTGTGACCCACAAAGTGTAGACCACACTCCACAGTTTTCCACATCAGCACCGTCTCTTGTATTCAACAGGTGGAGACGAGTGGAAACACTAGCAGATAATCCCCAGATGTCTGAAATAATGAAAAGCGGATAGAGGTTTCGAACCCTGATGAGGATAATGGTCATTATAAGACACAAAACTGCTCACATAGTTGTGGAGTTCTGTAAATGCATACACACTGTTGTTAATGTGAATAAATCTAATGTGGAGATGCTTATATTACAGACTAAAGGGGCGTCTCCCACTTACAAGCGGTCCTTTGAAGGCAGACATAATGAAGATGTGGCTCTTGGTCAAAACGAGTGTGACAACGCTGCTGAATGCCTCCTATTTCTGCCAGTCACGACTGTCATGTGGTGTCACACTTCTCATTATTACAGACCTCATTTATAACGATTAAACACTTGAAGTGTTAAATTGAGTGTGTATAACTACTGGATGAAGTCCCCCCCCCGAAGATTAACAATGAATGGCAGGATTAATAGGAGCTTTAATTGAAGTAAACAACAATGACTTGGGCGTCACAATTCCACTTTAACTGCCTCTGATCTCTTCTCTAGCTGATATTCTCGTGATGGAGATTATCTTCCATCAATCCTCAATCAAACTGCTATTGTTTTGTTTACAGAGTAGCTCAAAAGATGTCCACCCAGTGGACGCCTGGGTTGGAGTAAGAAAGTAAGAAAAACTAAAAACGTATTTCGTCATGACGGTGTGGCAGTGCAAAGGTGCTATTTGGCCCCGAGGCTACAGCGGATACTGTGGCTGGAAACATGAGCCTGCCACTGACAACTCCAGTCAAGACTGCTGCAACTCCTGGACACTGGGATCATATTACATGTAATGTTGAACTTAGCTAAACCTGAGTTCATCCGCTTGAGTTGTCGGCGAATGGGCTCGGCTCTTGTTTCTCTAAAGACGTTCAGACTTTGATCCAATGGGTTCCTTCAGTTGTGAAGATGGTTTAAGCAGCCGGTATTGACCCACGGTAGGGGGCGCCACCATTGGTTGACAGGGAAGGACGGCCCTCAGGAACAGAGCCTCCAGTTTGTACTTCTACTACTTCTCCTGACACTGAAGCGCAGTGCTGGCTTCCACTGGGCCCACTCCGTTTCATCTGTGTGTGAAGCATCCCCTTTCACTTCCCTCCATCTGCTGAGTGAGTCACGGCGCTTTAGTGGCGGGGCAGTGCTGAAAACGCTCGCTGAAGAATCCAGACGTGCGCTTTGTTTCCATCGTTACGCACGTAGGCACACAGGCGCAAGGGCAGGTGAGCGCACTTTCGCAGCGGGCGCCGTAGAAGGACGCAGCGGGGCTGCGTGTCGTGCGGTGAGAGCTCCGAGAGTCCGGAGATAGATAGAGAGAGAGAGAGAGAGCGAGAGAGAGTATCTGTCTGCCCACTCATCCCTCTGTGTGATGAGGGCGCTGTGCGCAGCGTCCTCGCCATTACAACACAGTTGCACATCACTCATACTGTCCTGCACGACTCTCCCCTACCGAGAGGACAAACATGACGCCTCCTTCCCTCCCTCCAATGCAACACACACACACACACACACCTGTCCCTCCTCTTGCCTCCATACATCTCTGCTGTCTCTCGCCTTCTGTTCTCTCTGTTTCCACCTCAGCAGCTCCTCTTTCTTCCACCTCGCCCTCCTTCCACCTCTTATTAGTCTGCTCTGTCTGATTCCTGCTGCGAGCTGCCTTTTTTTCACCCTTTTTTTCGCCAGAGAGATGTGTTGTATATATGTAGGGCATACTTGAGGCTCTACACGCATTAGAAGGGGTGTCCCGCTTCAGACGGTGTGATTTGGTGTTTTCTTGGGCAGAGGTTTGATCACTGACACACTCACTACCTCTCTTTTTGTCTCTCTTGCATGCACACGCACACACGCACAGGCGGCCAAAACTGGATTGTGGAAGCGGAGAGCAGTTTGGGGCTCTGACCCTTGTTTGAAAGCTAAAAACAGAATCAGCTCTTTTCCATTTCACGGCTTTTACTTTTGCTGGCTTCCTTTACTTTAAAGATCACAACTCTGCGCGTGCGTGCGTGTGAGTGGGTGCGTACACGTGCACGTGCGCTCCCCCCCCCCCTCACACACCCCCCGTGCCGTGCACGCATATGCAAGTGCTAGCTCAATACCTCGATAAGCCAAACTTTGCCCTTTCACCTCTGCATACAACACTGACTTTAGTGCTGCAGTGTGTGTGTGTGTGTGTGTGTGTGTGTGTGTGTGTATTGGTTTTCATACCTAAAATGATGCCGTTTGGATTGGTGGGCGGCTGCCAAACCACCCTGACTGATGACAATCGAACTTCCGGGAACATCATCCTGGCAGGCGGGCCGGGGACTGAGCGGGGGAAGAGGAGCAATCAGTTGGCAGCAGGATGGGACTAATAATATATACATAGAGGGGGGAAAACTGTAATAATGCAATGACAAAGAGCGCAATTTAAAATGCATGTGCAGACGTTTGCTTTAACACGCACGCACGCACGCACACACACACGCACAGACATGCGCGCGCATGCACACACACGCACGTGCACACACACACACACACACACACACACACAAACCCGGAGAACATCTTATACATTTTTAAGAGGCACTCCGTTCTGCTCCTCGTCCTCGCTGATAAAAGTACATGTTCCGCATGACCAACTACATTTCATAGTGACTGCCACACACACATATTTGTGTGTGTGTGTGTGTGTGTGTGTGTGTGTGTGTGCATTAAGTGTGTGACTGAAAGTGAGGATGGGGGTTTATTATGCTGGACAGGAAATTGACTTCCCCGTTCTTGTGTTATCCTATTTTTTTTAGAGTTATATGTGGCACTCATAGAGGATGAGAGCAAGTGAGTTCTTTTGATTCTGCTGAAATTGTGTGTGTATGTGTGTGTTTGAGAGAGAGAGAGAGAGAGAGCGAGAGAGAAAGAGAGAGAGAGAGACAGAGAGAGACAGAGAGAGAGAGAGTGAGAGGCTGAAAGAAAGAGAACTTGTGTGAACATGTGTGCTTGTTCAGGATCAGGTTGTTTTTTTTCATTTGTTCCACAAACACTTTGAGTCTCGTCCGTTCAGGGACACGTGCAGTTCTGGGAGCCAGGTTCCTGTGATGTCACAAAGTGCCCTAAGATGCTGCTTTCAGAGCAGAGTTACTTTGTGATGGTGGTTGATTGGTTTATGTTCCTGCTGGCTGTAAAACCATTTGCTCCTTGGGGATAATAAAGACTCCTTGAACCTTGAACCGGAGGTCAGTTCAAACCAGAGGAAACTACCGTAGAGTGTTTTCTTTTTTGTGCAGGAAGCTGTAAACACAGGGTTAAACAGACTGCTGTCTGGAGATCAAGAGTGGGAGGCTCCACAACTGGAGTCCAGGATGAACGCTGGGCCTTAAATACGTCCGCAGCAGTCTGACACAAGTCTGCAGTAGTCACATTTACTCTGCGCGTGCGCGCGCGCACACACACACACACACACACACACACACAGCGGAGGTGAGGAAAGAGAGCGAAGGAGATGGCGGCGCGCTGCAGAAAGAGGTCAGGGATCAGGCGGAGAGCGAGCGAGTGAGATCTCACCGTCCTCTTTGCTCCGCAGAAGCGTGGCTTTGCTCGGGGGCCCGTCACCCATCTGCGTGTACGCCAGCACCTGCAGCACGTACATCGTGTATTTTTGGAGAGCCCCGAGGAGCGCCGACATACTTCCCGGCCCATCTGCCACCTGAACACTGGGGGGACCCTCTGAGTCCTTCTGGCTGTACAGGATCTGATCACACAGACACACACACGGAGTCGAGCTGAGGTTAAAAAAGTATGCGGGGGAAATTCTAAGGACTTTGGCACGCAGCAGCTTGTCTACGTGAACAAACTTCCTTAACACCATTTTAGACTTTAGACACGAGAATGAACATTAAGAGTCAAATATTACACATTTCCATAATCAATACATGGATATAAACAATGCAGCCCCAGGGGTGCACAGCTTCAGCTTTGATTCTTCTCATTGCATTTTTGCCGTAAAACTTTCATGTGCACATGGACAAAAATACTGTTGTAGTTTGTAGATGGTTTATAATGGGTTTATAAAACCTTGCTTATCCCTGCCTCTGCACAATTGACTGTCTTTTGCACATCTGCTCTTGTTTGATTGTTGTATATACAGTAGATTGACTTGGATGTTTCTTGTAATTACTGTATGGTTTATTTTTATTTAGATTTTTATATTTTGTATTGTTTTGAGTGCTGCAACAGCGTAGTTTCCCAGTTTGGAGTCAATAAAGTACATCTTTTCTACTCTATTCTCTATTCACATGCAGGTTTGATGTAAAATAGACAACCATGGTGATGACAATATCGAAGAAGCCAGTTCGTTATTAGTAAATGTTGCTTTCATGAAGATGACCAAGGTGGTCATGACGTGCACAAACGTGCACGTCATGACGTTGACAGCTCCAGTGCCGCTGATTATCACAGCTCGTCTCTATTTCTCTAATTTGAAGACACCTGACGTGGAAGCTCTGCCTCAGCATAAAGTATCATCATAAATGTTTACCAGTCGGTTAGTTCGCCTCATTACTGTTTTGCCTGACAGCGACGCAGGTCTGAGGGGAAAAAAAACAAGGAAGCAACATTTTTTGCTTTTTTTCCCGTTTGCGGACAACGTTGAAACAGCCCAGGCTCGACTCTGCCTATGGGAGGCACAAGGGCTGTATTAAAAAAATTTATTCACTCCAGTGGCCACATATTTAGCGTGCGTCATATTATGTAAGAAATGTGTGTCAAAGCCCTGCTTCCTTTTCACTTCCCTCTCTCCCTCTCTCTCTGCTTCTCCATATTTATGAGCGCCTCACCAGACGAAAACCTCCTCAGAAGGAAATTTCAGCTATTAAGAGCATTAAAACAGAAAAGGAGGGCTAAGTGGCAGGACGCCGACGGGCTGCTCACAATCTACTTGAGGACACAAATGGCTGAGGAGCAGCTGCTGTCGCTGCCACTTTCTGTCAACTGACACAGTGCGCAAACTGCTCAGTGTGACACTCAAATGTGTGACACTCAAATGTCTGTTGTGTTTTAGCTCCATGACAAGAACGATATTTTCTACCTGATATTTTTTTTTTAATGACTTTGAGCTTTTGTTTGTACCACAGGCGCCCACATGTTATTAAAAAGTAGCGGAAAATTCTAATTTGTTTACTTTTGTCCTTAATATTTTAATTATCCACAATTTGAGTAACCTTGGGATTTATAAATTGCCATCACAAATAAGTTTGAATTTCTTTTCGTTTGAGCAGGAAGCTTCTTCTTCTTGTTCTTCTTCTTGTTCTTCTTCTTAGTAACACGTACCAAGACACTTAAATGGCTTAAAATTACTGCACCAATAAGCTGCTATCAAGGTCAGTGCATGCACAGGAGTGATGCTCTATCACTCTGTCGCAAAAGTGACAGAGTGTAAAGGCTGGCTGGCTGGCTACTGATTATCATAAATATAAATATCATAAAGCTAGATGGGGAAGGGAACCTGCAAGAGTGCTGCTACAGAAAATGTGAGTGTTTTTGGCCATAATGAGGCTAATAAACCAGTTAAATTGACACTATTCCTCAGAGTTGCTTGAATTGTGTGTGCGAGCTCAGAGCCACTTCAATCGCAGTCAAAAACAAGGAAAACACCAAAAGGAAAAAAATAACAAAAACAATTTGCAAGTAAGAAATTTCCCAACTGAAGCATCATGAGCTTATCATTATTATTTTTCAGTGTTGAACATTGTCAAGACTGCAGCCTGCAGCACAAAGGTTTCCAGCATAAATATGCATCTCAAACAAGCAGCCCCTAAGGACACCTAAATATTCACATAAAAACTCACTGATGAGCATTTTTTTCAATAATTAATGGTCCCAATTGGATTTGCATAAAAAAACAAAACTATTTGCCCCCCCGTTTTTTCCTCCATAACACTTGCAAAACGTTTTGTGCCTGTTTTCCTCCTCTATGCCGCGTGCTGCCGAGCTGCGGACAGCTGCCTCTGCCTCTGCTGCTGCTTCTCTCTCCCTGTTTTTGAAATCCAGGCAGGGAGTGCAGCGCAGTATAATAAACCCCTGGCGGGGGATGCGTAGGAGGCCACAACACGCAGGTGGAATCACACCGAGTGAAAGTGGATGGATGTGAATGCTGGCGAGTGGTGCAGTCAGGAGAAAGATGACTGAGGCGGGAACTTTCCCATCAACAGTTGATCCAGTTTCTGGGAGTCTTGGAAACCTGCACTTGACTGCGAGTCGGTGACTCGCAGGATTTCCATCCCACCCTCACGCAGAGAGGAGGCTGGACTTCATTAATGATAATAATAATAATAATGAATTCTTAAATGCTCATGGAAAATCGTTTCATTATGAAAACAAAAACTTATTTTTGTTGTTGTCTTTTCAATCAAAGACATATAATGCAGCTTCTTGCGTTGCAGCATTTGCAATAATTTTTTGTCATAGCTTTCGGAGTCAAGTGAAAAGATGTTGTGTACAAAGAAAAGAAAGAAAAAGAGGAGCCTTCTATGCTGCTCTTTGTTCTTCCTTTAATGTGGAAATACCATCCAGCGCTGATAAACCTGCCGCTACAAGATTATCCAGGCTGCTCTCCTGCGCAGCAGCAACTGAGCTCAACGGCTGCTCCCGCTCTTTTTCTTTTTCTTTTTCTTCTTCTTCTTCTTCTTCTTCTTCTTCTTCTACTTCTTCTTCTTCTACTTCTTCTTCTTCTTCTTCTTCTTCTTCTTGGTCTTCTGTCATTTTGTAAAGGACACCAGCAGATTTTGCTTTTTGGCTCCTGCAAATTTTCACTCCACATTCAGACAGGCCCGAAGCTTTTTAAGCTGTGCACAAACACAGTTTTGTTTAGAATGTGGAGTCCAGCTTGGACACCATCTTCCCTCTGTGTTCTGAAATATCAACGCTGTTCTCAATTAGACCAAAATTCATAAATTCAAAGTTTATAGTGTAATGAACAGGATGAGTTTGTCCAGGATACCCAGCATGATTCCCTGTTCTCACTGCTCTTTTATTGTAGTGTGTATATTCTATCAATAGATATCTATAGACAGACCCACAGCAGTTCACTGCACAGACCAAACAATGCTTTCTGACACAGCCACACTTGTCCACACTGCGATGCTCCTAGTCATCTTAAAGTATCCTATGTTTGACCTCCAACTTAACCTTTGTGCTATCAGGGCACATATGTTCATTCAATTAAATGTACAACATCATTATTAATTCCCACAGTTCCAAAACAACAGGAACCTAAGTTTCAGTCTAGTGTAACGACAGCTTATTTGTGGGAGAGCATGAAAGGTCTGACTGTTTGACTCACTGACTGTTTGACTCACCTTGTAGCCCAGTACGACTCCGTTCCTCTGCAGCAGCGGCACAGTGGACCACTTGAGCAGGATCTGAGTGGAACTCACAGCCTCGGCCGTCACATTCGCTGGAGATCCGGACGGAACTAGCGAGGAAAAGCGACGACACACTGATAAGCGCTGCTTTATCAGCCTTTAATTGTGTATCAATCATCTCTGCCCCCCGGTGTAAGGATGGAAGAGATGATTCATTCCAGTCCTTGAACACCAGTGATATGTGTAAAGCCTGAGGGGAGCAGGACTCTACCAGATTCTGCCGTGTGTGCGACCACAGTGTTGCTCCACGGTCCGGCTCCGATGGAGTTGAAGGCCTGTATCTGAACTTTGTACTGGGTCCACGGAGCCAGGCCCTCCACCGCCGCCTCGCTGCCGTTCCCTGCTCCCCCGACGTCCAGCGTCCGGTCCTCACCCTGACCATCTGTCCTCCACACATGCAGCCGGTATCCCACCGTCTCCGGACTGCTGTTGTACTCCGACTCTGGCAGGGGCTGGAGGGCCACGAAGAGAGAGGAAAGAAACAGAGAAAACATCAAGGATTCTTCTGATTAACTTTAAAAGAAAACAAACAAAAAAAAAACATTTGGCTCTCACAATCACGCCCACTCAACCCTTTGGAAAGGATTAAAATCTCTTACCCCCAAAGGCTTATAGAAAGCATGTACTTACTTAGTGTAAGATTAGAGCCAATTGATGTCAGTTTATAAGGTCTACGATGCATTTGCTGGATTTCCTAGACATTTATTATTTTCCTTATTGAACTTTAATAAGGAAACATGCAAAAAGCACAACAATAAATCAAGACAATATAACAGCACTCTGGTTCCTTAATAAAGCCAGATCTTCTTTGAAATATCCAAACACGGAGCACCGAGAACAAAGTCTTTAATGTCCTTGAAACATTTATTTTCAAGACAGCTTCAAACTCCAAAGTACATCCTATTTTACCATTTTCTCTCCTTTGTCATCTCCCCTGATACATCTCTCTCTGTCCTTCATAACCTTTTTTCCCTGCCTGTTTAATTCAAACTCTGACATTCTATTTTACTTACTTCCATACTCATTTCCTGTCAACCTCTCCCCCTTTTCCCCATCTCCGCATCACTTCACGCTCGGCGCTGGCCCGTGTCACAACGCGTTGCAGCCGGATCTGCCTATTATTATGTGCCTTAAAATCATGTTACTTTGTGCGGCTGGCGCGCATGACATTATTCTGTGAAAGATTTCTACCGGCATCGTACAGCCGCTGCTCAGCAGATAAGCGAGTGAGACACCCAAACGCGCCCCCCTCGTCCTCGTCCTTTCTCTTTTTTTCAATACCCTGGTGATTTAGCTTGGCTTCTCATTTAGGGACATAATGGAGAAAGTCACATTAGCTTTATTACCCTTTAATATGTGGCTTAGAATAATAACCTTCGCTAAAACCATTGTGATTCTTCCATTACAGCTGAAAACGTAGCCTAGCTCGGGCTGCAGGTAAAATCCCATTAGCATGCTGCACAGGTAGCCCGTAGCGCCTCAGTGTCTGTGTCTGATTTGGCAGCCTCTTTTACTCATTCCAAGCCTTCCATGGAAAATACTCGCCTCTAAATGCATGATACAACAGGGTGGTGAGGAGGGGGCAGGGAAAGCGCTGAAGGCTGCAGCGAGGGAAGGCGCTATTGTTACATTCACCGTTTAAATTGCAGTCTACATCCAAACGTTGTATGTGCAAATCCTATTTAAAACCCAGACATTGCTGCTGTCAGCACCCGGGACCCGCAGTCAACAGGGCTACCACACAAACTCAGTGTGTTACAAATCTATGAGCAACTTCAAGAAAAACGTATGGCACCGCTCTGATAGAAGCTCCCCCGCGTGTGTGTATTTTTGTAAGATCAATAAAGGGCATCTATTCTATTCTAATGTACAATATATGTATATACATACGCACGCGCAGACACACACACAAATATATATTTACACACACGCACATAAACACGCATGCACGCACACTCTTTCAAAACATCCTGTTGCACTCTTCAACAATAAATAAATGTGCATTCACATTTTTTGAATAAATGTAAATGAAATAAATAACACATAATTGACAAAAATGGAAAGATAGATTTTTGTGATTCTGTACAGATGGGCATTTGAAATAACTAACCAGTGAATTGTGAAAAATCTAGCTTGCAGCTTTTAATGTGATTTAGCGACATTTAATCCCCCAAAATATTTTATTTAGTAACTTGTCTCTGTACGAGACTGAATGAATGTTGCAACCTGATGAAATCCTCAACGATGGTACTGTGAACTGTAAACTGTGAGAATAGCTACTGTCTACTGTGTCATGCGAAGGTTATTATTCTAAGCCACATATTAAAGGGTAATAAAGCTAATGTGACATTCTCCATTATGTCCCTAAATGAGAAGCCAAGCTAAATCACCATTTACAGTCCACCTGCTCGTCACTTCAGCGTGCGTGAGTTTGTCATTTGTCTTTTTGTGAATTCACTACCTTCCACTTTAACTGCAGGCTGGTCTGTGTGGCGCCGAGTAAGGTGAGGTTGGATGGGTGCGTGTCAGGCGCCGCCTGCAGGGTCTGGATCAGCCTGGAGGGGGCGCTCAGGGGACTGGAGCCAACAATGTTGACCTGCCTCATCCTGAACCTGGTGAGAACAGAGACAACAGTGTGAGAGGCACTTCACAACTCGCATCATGTGAAAAATCAATACAGACGCTGTACGTGTAGAGCAGCTGTGGCTGAAATCCTTGAGGTGGCAAAAGTATTCACCCTCAGTAAAAGTATGGACACTTGTGTAACAAAATACAAGTACAAGTACTGATTCATCTCCTTTACTTCAAGTAAAAGAAAATAACGAACAAAGGAAAGGATACATTTGAAACTGTGATGTGCTGAAAATGTGACGAAACTGACCAGTGACCCCAAAGTCAAGATACTCTACAAAATAATCTCCCTCTAAAATGTGATCCACTTTTATACTGAACTGCACAACAGCACAGTTCAAATAGCGCCACTTCGAGCAACTACATTGAGAAAAACTTTTTAGTAAGAAAGCGCTGCTTAAAAAGGCTTGAAGTTGGATGTTTAGGTCAAAGTTGGGTCAACGCTGACTCCTGGGTCTTTTTTTTTCTAGTTCTCTGGTAGATATGTTGTCTTTTTTTTTCCACCTGTAGAGAATAAAAAAAACTCGGCATGGAAATCTCAACTCAACTCCACAGGCACATTTATTTATTCATGGCAAAATCATGGGGAAAAAAATGACACATCGTAGCTCCCCACCAGAGAGTTTTAGCAGAAGACTTGAGATGTGCTGCTAAGTTGCCATAAGAAGGAAAAAAAATGGGGGTTGGCGGGGGGGGGGGGTAACAGACTTCGACACACTGAGGGGGGCCGCGAGGGAGCGTTTGCTACTTTTCTCATTTTCCAAATTCAACATGTTTGAGGAGAGAGAGGGGGAGGGGAAGTGGAGGAGGCGGGGTGGGGGGGTGGGGGGATAATGTGTGCGAGCTCGCCGTGTGTCACAGACGGCAACGGCAGCGGCGTTCTGGTCCCCGCCGCCCCCGTACAGGGAAGGCGGAGAGCGCGGCGTAAAGAGGGACTTAAAGCAAGGGATAAGTAACACAGACAAGTGCATCACTTCATCTGATGTCCCGCTGGTGTCGCCTGTGACAACATAATCCCAGGGTGTGAGACGCCTTCACACACTCCCAGCACAACCCCGCCGCAGATAAAGACGGCGGCGGCAGCACAGGGAGCTGCAGGCAGGCAAGGCAGGGAGTGACAGGCGGACGGATAAATACTGCAGATAGATAGCAGGATGGATAGAGGGCGGGGAAGGGGGGGGGGGCAGAAGGAGGGGGGGGGCCTGCTGCTGCACGATAGATCACGTTTATAAAGTGCGCGCTCCCCACGCCTCTGAGCGGGGATCACACACACACACACACACACACACACACACACACACACACACACACACACACACACACACACACACACACTGCTCTGTTTCCGGAGGGCCTTGGACTCCATATAAATGATCTAAAGCGCGCTGTCTGAAGTCTGCATCTGCATTTTAGGGCCGGCCGTCTCCTCCGCCGCTGATAGTTAATCGGCGCATAATCGGGGTACAAGCCAGGAGTCCTTAAATATTCATGGATGTGTTTGCGGGGGTGTGGGGGTGCGGGGGTGTGGGGGTGAGAACAAATTAAGCCAGAGTCGTCGTCTCCCGTTCGCTTTGGAAACTAGATGCGTGCGGCCTCTAAAGCGGCGGTCTGGCCACCAGGGGGACAGGTGGTCGGTCTGAGAGAGGCGGGCTAATCAATCTTCCGTTAGCGGAGCAACAGCAACAACAACTCACTTCTGGACTGTGTTCAGAACAGAGGCAGGAAGTGATGCGTGGCAGAGCACAGAGCGCCGACTGGGTGGCAACGACGACGACTCGGGTAAAAGACCAAGGGACACAGTGATGCAGCGATTATGACGTCGTTTGCTGATCATCTCTCACAGTGGCGGGAATCACACCTCTGCATGCAGGAATTTATATGTAAGGATGTTTTAAAGGTCTTATTTACTGTATATCCATTTAAAAGTCCAGTGTAAAAAATCTGGCTTGATTTATGATTTTCATATTGGTAAAACCTTAACATCCTACCCATAAATACATTAATGAAAGTGTGTACTCTTAGTACAATAAACTTAATTTGGTTTTCCTCCCCTTACAACAGTTCTTATCTACAGAGTGAAAAGGGACTTGCTCCTGGTTAGTTGCCATCTTGCACCACAATTTTTTAAGGAAGCCCAATATTTAAACAGCGCAGCATATTTAGCCTTGTGTTTACAGCCACCTGCAAAAAATACTTCTGCTTCCCGTTGAAACTGCCTCGTTGTTGTTTTCATACCTTTTTAGTATGACTCAGGGTGTTGTCATTAACCTGGTGAGAAACCCTGTTGCCCTCTGTGACATCACAAAGAGCAGATTCACAGAAGTGTTGGCTTTAGTTTACACTATGGAGCAAGTAATGCAAAACATTATTTCAGTCAACGTCTGTAAAATGAGTGGAGGTCACAACTTATGGACAAGATCTCCTCTGACTAACAGGAGTGAACGCTGCACCGCTGGCTGACCAGGTTCCTGCAGCGCCGCAAACAAAATTCCCTCCCCCCACTTCAGCACGTGATGCGCGCCACATCAAAATGCGTGCGACTTACAAAAGTCAGCGGCGGCTGAGCATCATAAATAAACCAGCGTTGACATTTTGCACCTGGAAGAATCCCGAGCCCCCCTTGTCTCTCATCTCCTCTCCTCCTCTTCCTCTTTAATGCTCCGCGCTGCCCTTCTCGCTTCCTCATCACCTTTCTTCCACCGCCCCGTCCTCACCCCACCCCACCCGCCTCCCCCACAACCCTCCTCCATCCCCGCAGCTGGGTGCAGGAGTGTAATGAGTATCTGCATTCGGCAGCTGTGAAGGTGCTGACGAACGGAAAAGTTTCGGCTGGAACCGTCTCCCTCCGTGTGTGTCTGCGTGATTTATCTGACTTCACCCGAGACTTGGAATACTGCAGACACAGGCAGTGGGGTGGGATGTGTGGGACTGTGTGTGTGTGTGTGTGTGTGTGTGCTCACCTGTACTGGGTGAACGGAGTGAGGTCGGGGATCTGGAGTGTGTCGGCGTTGGGCTGGTTGTACTTGTGGAAGACGACTCTCCACGCGCCCTCCTTCCCATCCTTCACCACCTGTTAAAGACGGAGGGGTGCAGAGTCTCAGCAGTTTTCTTTTATTGGTCTCCATCAGCCTGAATGGTAACGCTGCACACTGACACGCACCTGTCCCTCCACTATCCACTGCGATATGCTGGTCTTCCCGTCGGGACCGGGGCGGAAGCGGAGGGTGGCCGTCCGAGGGCTGATGTTGGAGATGACCAGGTTGGATGGAGCACCAGGAAGTTCTGTGGATAGTAAACACAGAGATTAAGTGTGTGTGTGTGTGTGTGTGTGTGTGTGTGTGTGTGTGTGTGTGTGTGTGTGTGGGGGGGGGTTAATACAATATCTGGCACAACCAGCATTTTGTTATCTTTGCACTGTGGCCAAACACCTTCCCAGATAAACACAGTCTGCTGCAGTAAATGGAGGCATCCAATGAGTCCCCCCCCCCCAAGATTTAATATTCAAGATTCAACATTTTTTTGTCATGCAAGCATGACAACATTTTTGAAGAGTCTCTCGGCTTTCACACAGAAAGAAAAAATATAGAAAAAAAATGTACAAGTGAGGGTTAGGCTTTATTTGTTTTTTATTTGTATACATGTATATATATATATGTATATATATATATGTATATACATATATATATACATATATACATATATATATATATATACATATATATATATATATATATATATATATATATACATATATATATATATATATATATATATATATACATATATATACATATATATATAATAAATAATTCACAGTGTGACATTGCAATATGTTCAGCACCAATGCACAAACAGAGGAGGGAACAACCTGCCTCAACAACTGTATCATAGTTTTTATGCTTGATATCGATCAGTGTGTCACTGCACCAATGTAGCATTGGGGAAAAAGATCGAGCAGCTTTCCTGCATCAATGCCATGACATCAGCCCAGTTGCTTGTCGGGCCGAGGTTTTCTCCACAACTCTTACAGACGGTGCTGAAAACACACCAACCTCTGCCAGAATCTTTTCAAATAAACGTGAGAAGCAAAGTCTGAATCAAGATCAAACTTGACACTGGTGTTTGGATCGGGCGCCCGACTCCAAGCACGAAAAACCCGTTCTGAAGCTTAGAAGACAATTTATTGACGTGCTGTGTTGCGGCGCTCAAAACAATCAATTTGTGGAGCCGTTGGAGTATTACTTTCATGTTTCATTGAAGAGCGACGAGTTCTTTAAACTGAAAACAACCTCTGCCTGCTGGTCTTACAGCCACCAGGTACAAAAGGGCTTTTTATTTGAAAAGGGAGTGTTTCAGAGGAGTGGATCAAAAGAAATGAAGACAAACAATGTTTTGCGAGGAAACCGTGAGTGAGGAAAATAAAAAGTTTTATAATAAAACCGAGACAAAGTGTTAAGTGGCTTAAACAGCAAAAGACGAGAAAGAGAGAGCAGTCGGAGGGAAATATAAAAGCGAGAACGGCTTAAGAACAAACCAGGTTCCATGATGCAGCCACCTTTTCATTTGTGTAGTTTGGTTAAGGGAAAAAATTAGTAGAATTGACTAAGCGGAATAAATTCAGCCACAGCCGTATATCTCAGTGTGTCAGAGTGTCTACGTTCTTTTTTCCCAAGGTCAGACACACAATGCAGCCAGAGATACATGTAAAAGAGAGGAGGAGAGGAGAAGAATTAAATGTGCACTTCATGAAAGTCCATTTCAGCCCTATAAATTTCTAAATGGGCTGCAGGCCTCATAAATAATGTTTGACCCAGTCTGATATTAACATGGTGCCGTCTCCACGGCAATAATGACTTGCAAAAAGGCGGCAAATCTATCATCTGGAACCTGAGCACGACAAGAACGTTCCCTTTCAATTTCACTCAGTGGCCACTGAAGTATCGCAGCGAAAAATTCTTTAAATCTGAACATCTTTTCTCCAGCTCAGCCGTGTAATTTTCATCAATGAAAGTGGCGCAGTGGACGAAAAAAAAAAAAGGGAAAGAAAAGAAGAAGAACATGTTTAGAAATCTGAGTTCACCTCAGTGTAACAGTGAAGCTGGGCAAAAAACCAAGAAGCTTGAATATATTTTTGATAGAAACCTGGTGAACAAGCCTGATTTACACAAATCGATAAAATTCATTATGTTTGCATGTACAGTGAACAAGTTGTTCTGATTTTTGAATATACAGCCTGCACACTAACCTGGCAAACAGCTGCAGACATTTGAGACCTTAGAAAAAAAAAAAAAAAAAAAAAAAAACATCCTCTCAAAGCTTTGCATCCACATTAATCAGAATTGGTCATCACTTTATGAAAATTCATGACACAATTGCACCTACAACATACAAAATCAATGCGGATTCTTTTATTCCAATGGCCCTTTTACTGCTTTCTACACAAAGGAGGTTTACTTTGAGCCAACATGATTCAAATGTCAATAAAGAAAGCAAGTGGAGGCTAAAACCATTAGCTCTTAGCAGAAACCAACTAGCTAAGCTAGCTCTCTGGCTAAAAGTTCACCGTGTGGAACCTGGAAAGTTCTCCTGAGGCCCGGGAATAAATCACACCACAATAATAATACGTTTTGTATGCACACTTCAAGCAGAACTAAATATTCCAATGAAAGGTTTACAACAGCCACCTTTCAAATGCCACACGCAATTTACGGCCGCCGCCGAAACAGGCTTCCTCACTGACAGCTGTTGGATTGAATTTACATCAGTCAGCCGGGCGGCGCCTGTCTGATAAACGCTCTCACCACTCCGGGGGCTGAGAAATCAAGCCGCCGCTTTTTATGGGTTTAGCCTTAAAAAGAAAAAAAAAAAAACGGGGCGGCTCGCTTCCAGTTAATTGGTCGCACATAATCAGCGGCGTTGCGACCCCCCCGACCCCACCTCCCCGAACAACGAGGGCCGAGCTTCAACCCACTTCCTCGTACGTGGTGTCTAAGTGCCGCCCGCTGCTGTAATCCATCCAAATCTGCAGCAGCATCATGAGCATCTGCTGAATCAGGCAGAAATACAGTTATGTTAAGCAGATGTACTAAATCACCGGCCCGGGACGCACACATCAGACATAAGGAGGCTTTTTTTTTTTTTTTTTTGCCGACTATTAAAGGAAATTTTTCTTTTCCCAAATTGCAAAATGTTTCGACCCAGCCCAGAAACAAAAGGCGCATTTATCACATCTCACTTTATCGGCCGCCACCACCTCCGCCGCCGTCGAAGGTGCGCGCAGCGAACTTTGCAGGGGTTCTGACGTGGGGGAACGCGAGCGTGTTGGCCGCCGCCGCGCTCAGATGAATGACAAAATTCTCTCCACCCCGTGAATACATGAATAAATAAACAAGACAAGAATATATGCTCAGCGGATCCCTTTCTTTCTTGGGCCTCCGCTCATTCTTTAGTTCTTCCTCCCTAATCTGCGCTCCTCCATCTCTCCCTCAGTCTTTTGCTTTCATGAATTAATGAATAAGTGCTGTATCTAAGAACCGTCTGTATCCATCTTGCTTTCACTTTGGCTGCTTTTATTCATAAATTAGTCATCGGAAAATGTTACAACAGAGAGACCCGCCCCAAAAAAAAAAATAAATAAATAAAATAAAAATGTGCCGCGTGAGCCGGCTTCATCTTTCGATCTCCACCTCGTCCTCTCTCCGCCTCACCCGTCAATTTCTGCGCCACTTTGTTCTCCAGTTCTGGGGGAGATTGCATTTTTTTCCTTGTGTCCTCCGTTCTCTCCTCATTATGTTCCTTCTGTCGGCTCGCCCTTCCTCGGGCCCGGCTCCTTTGATTGTCTCTTGCCCTCGCTCGACGCCGCACTCGCACCACTCTGCCATTTGCAGTTAATCAGCGCTAATAATGATTGCGACTTGGCCGCCGTCCAATCATACAAACACACACACACACACACACACACAATAAAACCCGCGGGAGCTTCAAGCTCTCTTTTAGTCGCTGCTGCAAGTGCTGAGTGTTGCGCGCGCGCGTTTTTGCGCGGCCGTGTGTGCGAAGAGCTCGCCGGGTGTGTGGGTGATGATTCATGGACGCGCAGACGCAGCCACTTATCAGCCCGAGGAAAGACTGTGAGCTCATCACTCATATTTACTCGGTTTAACACAAAAACACGAAAAGTCTTCTTTTCAGCACCAACTCTGCCGAATCGTACAAGTGTGTGTGTGTGTGTGTGTGTGTGTGTGTGTGTGTGTGTGTGTATGTGTGTGTGTGTGTGTGTGTGTGTGTGTGACGTACCTGGCGGGACTCCGGTGGAGATGGTGGAGGACGTGACCACGCCCTGGCCCGCGGCGGTGAGTGCTGCCACCTGCAGGGTGTAGGTGGTGGTGGAGGTGAGGCTGGTCAGCTGGTGCTGCAGGGTG